>NW_021821188.1:0-96334 GCF_901001135.1 Rhinatrema bivittatum | reverse complement strand
CGTGCTTCTCAAGGAGGCAAGAGGGTCCCTGCTGCACCCCCCCCCCCCCGTTCTGATCCTGAATAAGCAGTTCAGGCCAGAACTGGTACCAGACCAGGAGAGAAAAGGCCATCAAAAGGCACATGATAGTTTCACATATAAAGTATTATTATATAATTTGATATCACTTATAAAAGGTTTTGTCTGAAAGTTGTATTTCTTTTTTTTTTGTTTTGTTTTCTGATGGAAGAAATAGCAGAGCAATGCACTTTAGCTTCTAAGTGGGTGATGCACCTAGGAGACCAGAGTGGTTAATGAAGGGATTCTTCCAATATTCACATCACTTCCATCACTCCACAAGCATCATTAATCTGCGCAAGCCCTGCTCCTAACTGTGTGCCCTCCAAGGAGGTTTTTTTTTTGTTGTTCTATATTTTTTACAATGAACTATGTGTGTACTGAACAGCTGCACATAGATGGATGCTAAATTATTTTTTCTGGATATGAGAACAAAGGCCTCTTGCCTAGTATAGACACTATTCTTCTTGACATATTCAATAGGATATTTTGTCTTCAGACCCGTCTTTCATGATTCATGGTGGTTATACAGGTTAAGGTGGTTATAGAGATGTAAAACTATGTTTCTAATTTTATTTTTATTTTTTACAGCCTGATCCATTATATGCCAAGTTATATGAAAGCTTAACTGCAATGAATACTCTGTTCCTTTCTTTCTTTTTTTTTTTTTAGATGAGGGTGTTCAGTAAAGTGCCTTGAAGTCGCGCTGTGCAATAGAAAGAAGGAAAGTTGTTGGTGCAATGGTATCCTACCAGGAGGCCATCAGCAAAACCCCAGATGGCCTTAAAGAGATTGTTATGGAATCAAGAATTTTCTTAGCTTTCCTGGAGAAGACTAAGTATGCATTAAGAAAATATGGACAAGATTGGCAAAGTAGATGTTTGCAGACAACCAGACGAGCCATCCAATCTGCCCAGTTTAATTCTCTTCCCTCTGCTTTCACTAATGATGAACAAACAAGTTTCCTACTTAAACCAAATCCTAGCCCCGCCCACCCACCCCACCAGCACCCATTGCTTTTACCCTACCTCTCTTCTCTGCTCTTACCATTACCATTATCTTTGTGAAGCTTGCATGTATTTGGCACAATATGGTTTAACTACCTCTGCTGGTAGGGTATTCTAGCATCTACCACCCTCTTAGCCACTTAGTATGCCCTCCAACTTCATATCATGGACCTATGTCCATAGATTTAATTTCATATGAAAATATTGTACATTCTGGTGTTTTACTGAAGACTACCAAATACAAGAAAGTTGGCTGAACAGGGAGATAAGAAAAATTAACTGCGTAAGAGTCACAAAAATCTAGTTAATATAAATGGCAGTTACTAGAAATAGCCAAGTGTTTTTTGCTCATGAGAAAAAGAAAATGAGCATTAGTTTTGTATAAAAACTAATGTAACTTAATAATAAAATCGCATAATGATGGAAATTGTTTTTTTAATATATTCATGTGTATCCAGATGACTAAATGAGCCTCTCAGGATATGCTGCAGCATCTAATCAAGCTTCAAAGCTAAATTAGTCCAACTCTGCAAAAGCAAGAAAGTGTTAGAAGTTATCAAGATTCCCTCAAGTCCATTTTGTAAAAATGTTAATACCACATTTTAGTCAAACTTGATTTCTTTGGCAACTAGTAAAATCTCAATGGCTGTTTTAACATATTTTCCAAACAGCAGACAGCCTTAAGAACACAAGAACCTAGCCATGCTTACTGTGGTATCGGGCAGGCCCCAGGTCGACACCACTCCCTGATGGGAGGGATCCAGTCTGGAACGAAAAGCTCCAGATTTCCTTCTGATAGGCAGGAAGAGAGGCAGCCAAAACTTAGTCCCATATCTTCTCAAAGCAATTTATTCTTCCCAACTGAGCAAAACACCAAAAGGTCCTGCACAGGTCACCATCTTCCTTGGTCCTCACAGATGATACAGAAAGGAAGTTCTTCCCTAACCTGTGACTCCTAGAGAGGCGTTCCTGTGCCCTCTCCCAAGCAGCGTCCAGGAGTCTTACCAGGCTTCTAACACATCAAAATCTCTTTAAGCCCCCAAACCAACCCAGGGAGTAGATAAGCAGGGCAGATCCCTAACCCATCTCACCAACTCCAAGCAGGGCGTGCTTGAGTCCTACGAGAAGGACAAAACATCAACACAGAAAAAATCTCCAACCTCCTCCAAAACTTCCAACCAATACTGCCCCCAGAGCTCTCAGGAAAAAACTGCTTATAAATCCTAAGAAGGGGATGACCACTCCTGCACCCGCAAAGCGAGGGGCTGCATACGAATGACACCACCCCTAATATTCACTCTAACTGTACTATCCCTAGCTTAAAGAGGATCATCCAGGGCACTACTGTAATAACCTTGGAGGGGCCGTTACACATACATCATAAAACAATCATGTCATGCTTTACAAGTCAAACATCACCTACATCAAATTCCCAATATCACAGTACAACAATCTTCTACCTTATAATGGCCTGTGACCGACGGCCCGCAAATGCGCAGTAGAGACCAGCTCTACCGCGCATGTGCGGGCGAGCACGTCGCTCTGAGGCAGCTTCAGAAAGAAAAAAAAAATGGCGGCGTCCAGTGGCAGCAGCGGGCGGCGGCAGTCCGGTACCGGCAGCGGGCAGCGGGCGGCGACGGCGGTAGCGAGCGGCGGTCCGTTACCGTGCGACGCGGTAGGAGCGGCGGCGGTGGTTTGGTAGCGGGCGGCGACGGCGGGGTAGCGGGCGGTAGCGCGAGAGGGGGAGGACTGAGTGGGAGGAGGGACGGAGAGAGAGAGTGAGAGGGAGGAGTGACTGAGTGAGAGGGAGGGACTGAGGGAGGGAGGGATTGAGTGAGGGGGAGGGACTGAGTGAGAGGGGGGAGTGGGACTGAGTGAGAGGGAGAGGGGGGACTGAGGGAGGAGTGGGACTGGGAGAGAGAGGGAGGGAGTGGGACTGAGTGAGTGAGAGGAGGGGGGAGGGAGTGAGGGGAGGGGGGAGGGAGGGGATTGAGTGGAGGGAGTGGGACTGAGGGAGGGAGAGGGAGGGAGTGGGGACTGAGTGAGAGTGAGTGGGACTGAGTGATAGAGGAGAGAGAGGGGGGGGAGGGATGAGTGAGACTGAGTGGAGGGAGGGACTGAGTGATAGGAGAGGAGGGTGGGGAGGAGTGGGTGGGAGGGCTGTGGGGTGTTGAAGAGTGAGGGGAGAGAGAAAGAGGGGTGGAGAGTGAGAGACAGAGGGATGTAGCCCGTTTTAACGGCTTAACGGCTTTGTAAACAATAAAATGGCTGCCATAGAATACTTGACTGCTATAGCATATGGCTGCCATAGACTACTTAATGCCATCAAACTGTTATTACTGGGTAATATAAGAAAATAATCCTAATCTGTCAAAGAAACTCTTCAAAATCCTGCTTAACACAGCCATTTCTTTTTAAAATGTCCTATTATCAAGACTGGTTTGTCTTTGCTCTGGCCAAGATTAGTCCAGCCACTGAAAAAGCTTGGTCCCTAACCTCACCTATGTATGTATGCTTGGTGGATTGTTGGCTTTTCAAGACGCCTTATTTTGTGCTCTCGATGGAGTATATATCCCATAGGGCAGTGCTTAGCATGGGGGTATTAGTGTTGCTAGCTGTGGGGAAATGTTTTAAGGACGTGTGAAGCGGACCATCTCCTAGAATCTGCTCAGGGTGGGCTTTGTACTGATTCCCAATCATTGATGGTGGGTGAGTGGGTGAATGGGGTTTGATTGTAGTGAATGTGCGGTGGGGCTCTGTTCTTATTTTAAAATGATGCTTGAGCCTAAGGTTGTAATTTCTTGGCATATGCTCCTGTGTCGTGATTCAATGACCAGATTTTACTATGTATTAGATTTGGCCGTTTGTCTTTTTGTTGGCACAATAAACAGATTTTAAAAAAAAATAGTATTTTAAATTGTCTTGTTGATGTAATGCAGTCATAACTGGTGAAATGTGATCATAATTTTTGTGCCCAAACAGCATCCGTGCTACTGAATTCTGTAATAACTGCAAAGGTGAAGCGGAATTTGATGCACCCAACAACAAAACAATTACAATAGTCAAAATCCAGCAAGATTAAAGACTCTAAAATAGCCCTGAAATCCTCTTTGTTTGGAAGTGGTTTGCAGATGTTTAACAATCCGTACTTCACATGCCCCATACAGAATTTGATTCTTTATTTGTGTTTTCATAGAAAGATAGAATCAAGTAATATTCCCAAATCTCAAGCAGATGTTTTGAAAATATGAATTATATGATCATCAAATTCTAATTTTGAGTTTTCTGGAATTTCTTTAGTTCGCACAACATAAAAACCTCAGTTTTCATAAGATTCAGGATAAATGGTTATGGCTCATTGTTGTGATTTTGATATGGGTCTCAACGCAAGGGAGGATTTAAAGCTCTGAGGCAGGATTTATTTAAGTGCAGGTTAATCTGAAGCTTTGATAATCCTACACCTAGGGAACTACATTTCCCAGGATTCCTAGGGGATGTCACCAGGAAATCTGACAGGGAGGGGCCAACCCCCAACCTTGGCATGATAGGCTGATAGTTTCCATAAAACAGCAGCAAACAGACAGCAGAGGAGGAGGAGAACCTAGTAGCCACTATGGAGCACGCTTGGAGGAGGAGGATCCTGAACCAGATAAACTTTTTGAGCTAAGTTATGTTTGATTTACTAGTGACTAGCTGCTGTAGCCTAACTGAGTAATTCTCCTGTGAAAAGGAAAGCATGGAATCTGGGGTGTTGAGTAATTAAAGTGAATTTAGCTGTGTAAAATATAGCAGGGCTCCTGGTGGAAAGTAAAACATTAACCCTGTATGTTGGTTGAATGAAGCTGAGCTCATCTGGGGAAGAATGCTGCAGCAACACTGCCGTGAGAAACTAAGGAATTGAACCCATGGTGTTTGTTAATTGAAGCTGGGTTTGGCTGGGTAAAATGCAGCAGGGCTCAGGCGTTAAACCCACTGTGCTGGTTAATTGAAGGCTGGGTTTGGCTGGGTAAAAGGCACTGGTGCTGCTGTGAATTTAAAACCACTTGGTTTTGTGAAATGAAGCTTAGTTTTGCTATCTAAAATGAAACTGTGTTCCTGGAAAAGTTAAAGAGAAACCCTGTGGGTTGAAGTAAACCTTAACTGGGCTGGACAGCTTGTAACAAACCGGTTCCCCAAGGATTATGAATGCTAGGCTTCAATTATTCTTATTTTATGGTGAGACCAAGAGCCTAGTAGCTGAGCAAGGTCTTTGATTACAAGTCTAATGGCTGGTGGAGAGATTCATTAAGGCTGAGGTTGTACATTCTAATAAATATTATTTTTTATTTTATTTGATATTTTTTTTATGTACCGACATTCGATCTCAATTGAGAATCACCAACTGGTTTACATTCAGGTGACTGTAGGTATTTTTCTATCCCCAGAGGCTTACAATCTAAGTTTTTGTACCTGAGGCAATATAAGCAGAGCATTCCAATGACACTGCTAGTGAACAGAAGCTAGCCCTAAGTGCTTCTGGTGCCAACCTGTGAAGGGTTTAAAGGGGGAAAAGGGTTATGTGATAGTCTTCCGGAAAATGCCCTGTGTGGGGAAAAACTGGTGATTTTGAAGATTCTGCAAAACGTGCCTACAAAAGATGGAATAAAAAGGTGTTTTCAGTCTTTAACTTCTGAGTCAGTTGAGACTTTATTGGGGGGCGAAAGAGAACAAGAAAGGTATAACGCAGATGGAATGCTTCTCAGGTATTGGGTCAGGTAGAACCCTGCCTTTGTTTGTAAGAGGTCTCTAAATACCCATGTAAACCTAGGCTAGCCTTTAAGGTTCCATGCTTACACGGTGCACCAGTCCCACAGTACCTATCTAGGAAGAAATCGGCTAGAACTAGGGCATGCCAGTTGGAGGTGTACTAATCCCATTGAGACCAGATAACTCCCATCCTCTTACCTAGAATGCACTTACTTGACCTCAGACTTCATTATACTGCTCCAAGTCCAGGCACTGCTCGTTATAACTCATCCATTTATTAAAAAGCTCCCATGTGGATTTTTTAAGAATTCTATAGTTGCAGACAAAAAAATTGAATGTCATCCGTATAAATAAAGAAGTAGAAGCCCAAACCTGTGAGCAATTTGCACAAGGGCCATCAAATAAATATCGAACAATATAGAGGATAACATTGATCATTGTTGTACACCTGTTTGAATCTGGTACCACTTTGATGTTTTCGCACCAATACAGATTTGCTGTGATCTATTATTCAGATATGATTCGAAACCATTTCAATACTACACTTTCCATTGACAGATTGGAATTTATGGTTGATTGTATCAAAGGCAGCTGATACATCTAGTAACACCAACAGATATTCTGGCCGCAATCAAACCCTTGCCATATTTTATAAAAAATAGATAACATGAGGGTTTCTGTACTGCTGTTTCTTTCTAAATCCCAACTGCTTGGAGAATAATAGTGAAAACTCCTTTTGATAATCTGTCAGTTGTGAAAGCACTGATGACTCAATGATATTTGCAAGAAATGACAAGTTCTAAATTAGAGGATAACTACTAAGTAGTTTTGGATTAATTTTTTCACTTTTTTCAAAGGGGGGTCTAACTAAGGCCTTTAATATCACTTTAGAGGTGAACTTCTGCTAGGGAGAGATTCACTAATTTAATAAGGATAGGAAAAATCTCTTCTTGAACAGCTTATAGCAATCTTATCGAGATAGGACAGAATTTGCAAAAGGCAGGGTTTAATTTGGAGATGATCTTTTGAATCTCCATGTTAGATGCCATAGTGAAGCTTTCACAGCAGGAGTCAACTTTGTTTTTCACAATGTCTATAGGTAGAGAAAATTGTTTACAGAGACATTACACCTTATTCTTAAAGAAAAATGCAAATTCCTCACAACTTTGCAATGGTAATGAATGTTTTTCAATGTTAGTATTGGATATTGTCAGGTTTTTTACAGAGGAAAGTAATAACTGGTTTTTGAATCCAAGCACATTTTTTTTTGAGTAGTACTAAATTTTAAATATTACTGTCTGTATTTGTTAAGACCCAGTTGCGGCCGCCCCGCGACCGAGCGTCATGGCTGCCGGCCGCGGCGGGCCGCGACCCAGAGTCAGGTCGGCGGGTCACAACGTTAGCATGTACTCACCGGGGAGCGCTGGAGGCTCCCACGGTGCAGGAAGGGCCTGTTTCAGGGGTTCGCGGGGGCTGCTGCGGTTCCGCATGGCCGCCTGGTTCTCGCGGTTCCGATCCTCCCCCTCAGCCCTCTAGGAGACGCGCGCACGGCTGAAGCAAGATTTAAAGGAGCCATGACCGGATATTGTCATGGCTCCTTCTGGGACTCCACCTCCTGGCTCCTGCATTTTAAGGCAAGGTCTGAGAGCCAGACCTTGCCTTGGTATTGAGGCTTTGCTTGGTTCTGGTTCCTGTGTTCCTGGTATCCTGGTTCTTCATCCACGTACAGGGTGGACCCTGATGAAAAATGCCAGAAAATCATTCATACTTTCTTTTTTTTTTTATTTTATATTTATTGAATTTACAATCAATTTAAGCATAACTTTCTTAAATTAAATCACAGGTTAAAAAAACCATTTTGGATTTAACAGTAATAAAAAGATATATTACCAACAATTCTCAATATAATTGACCAGATAATACACTTAGAAATATACTTTCTTAATAATCTATATATATAATATATACCATTTTACTTAATTATTTGATCAATTAATTTCACACATTTTAAGCATTTAAACTCAATTTCATTGTTTTATCTACCTGTGTCTAGCCCACATTGAAACCAAGGTACACCTTTCCAAACATTCATTAATATTAATATTTAAGGCACATCTAACTGGGATTACTTTAAACCTTTTGGAGAGAATCACTTCATATCGTTTAATACTAGGCTAATCAGGTTTTGGGGTGGAGCTGATGGTACAAGATGTTTTACTCTGAATATATTGTGTTAATTAATCCACATGTGAAAAAATATACGTATTACCTTCACTTTTAATGAAGCACTTACATGGATATTTCAGAATAAATAACATTCCCATCTGAACTACTTGTGACTTCAATGCTATAAATTGTTTTCTACGTCTTTGTGTTGCAGGTGCCAGATCGGGAAATAATTGCACCTTGCACCCCATAAATTCCTTAGATCTATTTAGAAAGAATTTTTTAAAAATCCAATCTTTGTCTGTTTCTAACATAAAGGATACTATTAAAGTAGATGGTGTAACAGATTCTATATCTGATTTTTCTAACATTTCTGTTATATTGAGATCGTTATTTTGAGGTGTAACATTATTAACTAACTCTTCTATTTTTAAATTTCCAATTTCTCTAAAGATCATTGACTTTTTCATTGATGGTAGATAAAACAGTTTAGACATTATAGGTAGGGTAGCTTCTGGGATATTTAAATTTTCCATCAAATATTTTCTCCAAAGAAACAATGGAGTCAGAGTAGAAGATTTTGGAAAATTAATACATCTTATATTCTTCACCCTAGCTGCATTCTCTAGATTTTCAAATTTTGATGATGAAAGAAAATGTATTATTACAATTAAAAATGGAATCTCCCTAGATTTTCCAATTTCTTCTTTTACTTTCTTTAAATCACTTTTAACTGTTTTATTTTCTATTTCTATTTCTTCAATATTTTTATTCGTTAACAGAACAATTTTTAATAATGCAAACATTTGATCCCCCATATTTTTATTTACTTCATTTATAGCCTCCCAAATGTTTTCTAAAGAAAAATCTTGTGGTTTAGCAAAAGGTTTAATCTGAACGATCCCTGCGGTGTACCGCAGGGATCGGTGTTGGGACCGGTCCTTTTCAATATCTTTGTGAGCGACATTGCGGAAGGGATAGAAGGTAAGGTATGTCTTTTTGCGGATGACACTAAGATCTGCAACAGAGTGGACACGCCGGAAGGAGTGGAGAGAATGAGACGGGATTTAAGGAAGATGGAAGAGTGGTCGAATACATGGCAGCTGACATTCAATGCCAAGAAGTGCAAAGTCATGCATATGGGGAGTGGAAATCCGAATGAACTGTATTCGATGGGGGGAGAAAGGCTGATGTTCACGGAGCAGGAGAGAGACCTTGGGGTGATGGTGTCTAATGATCTGAAGTCGGCGAAACAATGTGACAAGGCGATAGCTAAAGCCAGAAGAATGCTGGGCTGCATAGAGAGAGGAATATCGAGTAAGAAAAGGGAAGTGATTATCCCCTTGTACAGGTCCTTGGTGAGACCTCACCTGGAGTATTGTGTTCAATTCTGGAGACCGTATCTCCGAAGAGACAGAGACAAGATGGAGGCGGTCCAGAGAAGGGTGACCAAAAAGGTGGAAGGTCTTCATCAAATGACTTATGAGGAGAGATTGAAGAATCTAAATATGTACACCCTGGAGGAAAGGAGGAGCAGAGGTGATATGATACAGACTTTCAGATACTTGAAAGGTTTTAATGATCCAAAGACAACGACAAACCTTTTCCGTAGGAAAAAAATCAACAGAACCAGGGGTCACGATTTGAAGCTCCAGGGAGGAAGATTCAGAACCAATGTCAGGAAGCATTTCTTCACGGAGAGGGTGGTGGATGCCTGGAATGCCCTTCCGAAGGAAGTGGAGAAGACCAGAACTGTGAAGGACTTCAAAGGGGCGTGGGATAAACACTGTGGATCCATAAAATCAAGAGGCCGTCAATAAAGAGTGGGTGGCTAGCCAGAATGACGGCTACTGCCTGGAGACAATACCCTTATTCAATAAACATACACATGGTTACTGTGACTCCAACATCGCTCTAAGCTACAACAGCAAGAGGAAATGTGGAAAAAAGGATTCACACTCACAAAGTGGGGAGTAGCTGGCTTGTTACGGCGGTTACTACCCCAAACCAAATAAGCCTGATACTTCACTTTCAATGCATATCCAGCATAGCTCTCTGCTTCAATGGCAGGGGAGAAGAAAAACTGATACTTCACGCATATCCAGCATAGCTCCCTGCTTCAACAGCAGGGGAGAAGAAAAACTGATACTTCACGCATATCCAGCATAGCTCCCTGCTTCAACAGCAGGGGAGAAGAAAAACTGATACTTCACGCATATCCAGCATAGCTCTCTGCTTCAAAAGCAGGGGAGAAGAAAAAAGGATTCGCACTCACAAAGCGGGGAGTAGCTGGCTTGTTACGGCGGTTAATACCCCAAACCAAATAAGCCTGATACTTCACTTTCAATGCATATCCTGCTTCAACGGTAGGGGAGAAGAAAAACTGATACTTCACGCATATCCAGCATAGCTCTCTGCTTCAACAGCAGGGGAGAAGAAAAACTGATACTACAAGCATATCCAGCATAGCTCCCTGCTTCAACGGCAGGGGAGAAGAAAAACAACCAATAAGAGCTGAATAACACAGTCTGGGTAAAACAAATAAGCATGGGTGTAGCTTGCTTATTGCGGCGGTTACTTCCCCTACTACCCATAACTAATCAAGCTTGATATTTCACTTGGTTGCAGCTCCATCACTGCTCTCTACATTAATGGTGGGGGTGGAAGGGAAATAGAACCAAAGAGCTAAGAGAAACAGATAAGTATGAGAAAAAAATGTGAAGCTTGCTGGGCAGACTGAATGGGCCGTTTGGTCTTCTTCTGCCGTCATTTCTATGTTTCTATATGTTTCTATGTTTCTATCCTTCCCCCCCCCCCCCTCATTACCCTCTACCTCTGTCCCAATTGAAGCTTGCCCGATTCCAATGTTGTTACTTGAATCTGAGGTATTGTCCATCTGATCTCCTTGCCTCATGGGGGGGCTAGCACCAGCTTCATCGGCAAGGTGATGTCCCCCTGGTATCAGATGTAGCTGCTCAGCAGGATTCCCAGGCGGAGTTCTCTCTCTCTAGGGGAGAATGATGTTGATAGATCTAGGAGTGCGGAGGGCTCTTCTCCCCTCCTTTCACTCAGTGATCTTTCTTCCCCTTGTTGTAATCCACGTCGCACATGCATATCCATGGGACCCACTCCATTGCGTCTGAGGCCTGGCGCTCTCTTGCCCTTCTCTTTCGCGCTGAATGTGGCATTTAACAATAATAACTATAGGATATGGTGCGAACAAGTTAGATGTTTTACCTTGGTTCCAACACAAAATGGCAGTTCCAGCGTTGAGTGATAATCCTCTAATCGAAATTTTTTACCGAGGAATCCGAAAAAGCTGAAAAAGCTGCGCGCGCCTCTTTGGCGCGCACGTCTTCGGCAGCGCGCAGGCGTTGACTGCGCGCCGCCAAGGAGCAGGTTTTAAGCCCCTTCTGTCTCACAGCAATGATGTCACAAATTATCTCAGCTGTTGTCCGTCGGGGCCGTCCGAACACCGCACCCCCGGTAGGAGAAATGAACACCACAGTCACTCACAAATGCTGGCGCTGCAAACACCAGCTCCAAGGAGCAGGTTTTAAGCCCCTTCCGTCTCACAGTGATGATGTCACAAATTATCTCAGCTGTTGTCCGTCGAGGCTGTTCGAACACCGCACCCCCGGTAGGAGAAATGAACACCACAGTCACTCACAAATGCTGGCGCTCTCATTCATACTTTCTACCTGTGCTGGCTTTACTACCTCATCATTCTCAATTTCTTCTATCTCCCCCATCACTGAAGTGAAGGCTAAGATGCTACTAACTAATCCTGCCATATTTTTTTTAGTTAGAAGCTCATCAATATCTTCTGATTCAGGGAACCCCATACAAGATTCTTCCTCAGTATCAGTTGATGGAACTACTACCTTCATTGCCTTAGCAGCAGTAACTAAAGAATAGCACATTTTGGGGGGAAGGAGGCACGCATGAGCAATGAGGAATATGACTGCCTAATTTCTCAGCTCCTAAAGACTCCACTTCAATTGTTTGATTTGCATTTTTGAATTCCACAGCATTCTTTACAATTTTGATCCCAGATTTTGTCCCAGATTTAAAGAAGACAACTGACATTGTGGCCTCAATTAAAGGGCATTCGCACAATATATGGTCTGATTTACCTGACATGGATTGCGGGTCACACTAATAATTCTACTAAAACCTATGGGCTGGATTTTAATATCTGTGCACGGGCGTAGATTTGTGTGCGCAACCCGGCACGCACAAATCTACGCCTGATTTTATAACATGCACCTTGTGTATGCCGAGCCCTAGGGTATCCCCGATGGCTTTCCCCATTTCCTCCAAGGCCGCTCCAAAATCGGAGCAGCCTCGGAGGAAACTTTCCTTCTGCTCCCCCCCAGCCCTACCTAAATCCCCCCCCCCCCCCACCTTTATTTTCTTATTTATGCCTGCCTCTGGCAGTCGAAACTTGCACGCACCGGCTGGCTTCCGGCGCGCGATCCTCCGGCACAGCCGCTATGCCGGAGGCTTCGGTCCCGCCCTCGGACTGGTGCTCTGCCCATGCCCCTGCCCCCTTACCACCCCTTCTTCAAAGCCCCGGGACATACGCGCATCCTGGGGCTTGCACACATTGCTGGGCCTATGCAAAATAATCTCGGCGCATGTAATCCCCCTGTGTACATAAATCCAGCCAGATTTACGCATGCAGGGCTTTTAAAATCTGGCCCTATAATTCTCCCAATGACTTATAACAGTATTTGGAGTCCTTACACATCTCTTCTGCGATACACTTGATTGTCAGATATAGGAGATCATTGTGAAGATTTCTACTTGGCTACGTTGCTCTATGCTGTGGTGGTTTATTGCATTACTTGTAATGTTTGTAGGATTTGGATGATGTTGAGATGTCTACTGTTTTGCTTATTTTTTAATTGTTCTGACTCACTTTATATTTAATTATACTTTGGGATGTTGTTGAATATTTCCTTATGATGATGTTGAACAAACATTCCTTTTTGGAATTTAGATTAATAAATTAAAGGATAACTGCAATATTATTTATCGTATTGTCAGCTGAATTTTTAGAGCTGCCTTTCCTTGACTCTCAAAAATCTATTCTTGTTGCCCACTCATAGAGATTTTTAGTTCAGCATGACTTTTTTGGCTGCATCTCTTTGGTTCCTATTTCATTTGGTTTTGTTCTTATCTTCTGTTGTGTATTTCCAGCATTATATCAGCATGCAGATCCTTTTTTATGCATTCCTGAATTGTATCTCTTAGTATGTAACTACTATGTATGATAGTGTGCCTTTAATGTCAATGGTCTAAATCATTGTATAAGAAGGAAAAAGGTGTTGAATTAATTACAATCCCTTTGGGGGAATTGTAATCAATTAAAAAAAAATTTTTTATATATATAATTTTATTTTTTTTTTACAGGAAATCCATTTAACTTACAGCGAGTCCTTGAAACAAGAGAGTGAGTTGGTCATGTGTTATTGCCCTAGCAGTGGGAATAAAAAGGGGGAGTTGCTATCTTGGCATATAAAACACTTCCTTTTACTATCATTGAGCAAGAGGAAAATCCAAATGGTCGATGGATTGCAGTGATTGTTAAGATTTACAATACATCATTGTTACTTTCAGTATTTATGCTCCCAATTCAAATGTTGCTCCCTTTTTTCAGGACATCACCATAGTGCTCTTCAAACATGCTGATCTTCCAGTGTTGATGGGAGGAGATTTTAACCAACCCCTTGATTTAGTCTTGGAACATCTTGTCTGGGGAAAATCTCTCCTTTACATTCAGCTATACATAATATCATGCTCACTCATGGTATGGCTGATCCATGTAGACTTTTACACCCAACTGATAAAGATTGTTGTACATTGTATTCCTTTCCACACAGTCATATATACTCAGATTACTTTTTGATTTCTAAAAGTCTCCTAGAACCAAACTTTGCAGCAAATATTTTCCTTCTCCTCATCTCAGATCATGTAGGCTTTCTATTTCCATCATTGGTATCTCCCAATTTTTGCTAGTCAGATCTGACATTTTAATGCATAGCTTTTGGAAGACCTGGTATTCATTTCACAAATCTCTAAAGGGATTGATAAATACTTTTCATATAATGAAACCCCTGAAGTTTCTAGTCAGGTTATCTGAGAGGCCTTTAAAGCAACAGTTCAAAGTCAGATAATACGTTTTTCTATTAAAAAGCATAAAGAATTGCTATGGGAGTCCAATGAATTGGAATGACAAATTGTACAAATAGAAAAGGATCACATCCAATCAAATACAAATAACTCACTTGTTTCCTTATATGGCTTTAAATACAAATATAATAAGTTACTTAGTGCTTACACAGAGATTATTTTCCTTCAAAAATCAAAGTATTGTGCTGAACATAAGTCTGGTCAGTTATTAGCTTCCTATTTACAAGATCATAGGGAACACAGGAGGATTGTTGCTCTAAAATCAAGCTCAGGGGTTACGGTTTTCAAGAATGAAAACATACTGAAACTATATAAGGAATATTATCCTTCTTTTTATACTACATAGAAACAACACACCTAGAGGACATATATTAAATAATTGTATTCAAACAAGCTTTTTATTCGATATGTTAATACAAAACAATTTTTTAAACCTCTCCTAATACATCAGGTCACCTATCTAAGTGGTCTCTTAACTCCTAAAATCCATCATACATTCATTACCCTACATCCACACTGTACATCCATACCCAATCATACCCTCATAATAAAACAACCAACAATTCCAAATATGAAATAAATCTATCAAACATATATTCTCATGGAAAGCGGGTAGTGAAACTACCTCACAATTAAATATTAATTAGAGTGTGAGAATTGATGCTACCTACTTTCATCTCCACATTATAATTTTTATATCGTGTGGTACCACTACTTCATGATTTTACAATAATGTCTCTGATACCGTCCACCACCCTAACTGCTTGCATATAGATATCCAACGAAGATCTCGTTTCGCCCGTTATGACGGGCTTCCTCAGGGAATCTTTATAATCACAAGCACAAACCCTTCTTCATATGGAAATATGATATATATTATGCTTCTAATACTCTATGTTCATCAACTTCTCTTCCTTGTAATCTTTGACTTCATCACTATCACCGCACATCGATAGGATCCTATGAAAAATATATATCATTCATATTACACATAATCCTTACCTCATTATCACTAAAAATATATATACAGTCAGCTACACCACAAAACCTCCACCGAATAACAAGATTCCAACCTGCATTGCATCACCCTGGCTTCTTAAAACCATTCACCATAGATATATCCAGCGTGCTATTCCTTCACCACATGCTGCTTCCTGTGTGTTTCATGACTTGTTGCATTTAAATATCTATAACACACATATACAAAATATCCGTTACTTACACATACCCGGATATAGCAGGTATTTGTTAGGTGTTTGTGTGTGTTATAAAGTTGAGTGAGAGGTTGATTCAAGTCATTTTGGATACAGCTGATAGCTAATGAATGGATTTAAAGGTAGCCGTGCTAGGGCGTGGGCAGTCATCCAGTGAGGGGATGACATAAGTGAGATCGGAAAAAGCCCATTGGTAGAGCTTTAGTTTAAAGGGATGCCGGATTTAAGCTTGAGCGTAGCTAGTGATTGTGTAGCGTAATGGCATAAGGGTGTTCTTCTCTCTTGGAGATCGTTGAAAGGAGACTGTTGAAAGGTTTAGAGGAGTGTGGGAGAAAAGACACTGTGAAGTGTTTGCTTTTTAATCGGGTAAGAGTTGGTCTAGGAGCTTAACAGCTTTTGCAATATATTTAGAACATATATTTTTTGCGGAGCGATATGGGGGAAAGAAAAGTTGAGTAGTAAATGTATTCTTCCTCATTGGATGCAATTAGTGTAAGTAACGGATATTTTGTATATGTCTGTTATAGATATTTAAATGCAACAAGTCATGAAACACACAGGAAGCAGCGTGTGGTGAAGGAATAGCACGCTGGATATATCTATGGTGAATGGTTTTAAGAAGCCAGGGTGATGCAATGCAGGTTGGAATCTTGTTATTCGGTGGAGGTTTTGTGGTGTAGCTGACTGTATATATATTTTTAGTGATAATGAGGTAAGGATTATATGTAATATGAATGATATATATTTTTCATAGGATCCTATCGATGTGCGGTGATAGTGATGAAGTCAAAGATTACAAGGAAGAGAAGTTGATGAACATAGAGTATTAGAAGCATAATATATATCATATTTCCATATGAAGAAGGGTTTGTGCTTGTGATTATAAAGATTCCCTGAGGAAGCCCGTCATAACGGGTGAAACAAGATCTTCGTTGGATATCTATATGCAAGCAGTTAGGGTGGTGGACGGTATCAGAGACATTATTGTAAAATCATGAAGTAGTGGTACCACACGATATAAAAATTATAATGTGGAGATGAAAGTAGGTAGCATCAATTCACACACTCTAATTAATATTTAATTGTGAGGTAGTTTCACTACCCGCTTTCCATGAGAATATATGTTTGATAGATTTATTTCATATTTGGAATTGTTGGTTGTTTTATTATGAGGGTATGATTGGGTATGGCTGTACAGTGTGGATGTAGGGTAATGAATGTATGATGGATTTTAGGAGTTAAGAGACCGCTTAGATAGGTGACCTGATGTATTAGGAGAGGTTTAAAAAATTGTTTTGTATTAACATATCTAATAAAAAGCTTGTTTGAATACAATTATTTAATATATGTCCTCTAGGTGTGTTGTTTCTATATATTAAAGATAGAGGGACTGCATGATCATTGTTTATCTTTTTATACTACTGCATCTTGCAATGAACTTTCTCTTTTTAAGAATTTTTTATCTACTCTTGTTCATCTAATGCTAACCCAGGAAAAAGAAAAAAGGGAATTGGATTCATACAGCATGGGCCCCAAATTTTATGGTCTGGGTGTACTTATATGCAGACATAAGGGAAAAAAGCACAGGACTGCTTCTACGGCCAAGTCCAAAAGTAAAGCAAGTATTCATTGTTGGAATTTTATGAACAGCTCCTCACTAAGGAGGTTATTTTCTAACTTGCGTTATTGCATGCATTAAGGGGGTCATTTTCCAAGGAGATAATTCCACTAACAGCTGTTAACGTGATTTGCGAGTGCCGTGGCCAATAACTACACCTCTTTCATTTGTGTTACAGGCCGGTAAAGGTTTATTGCAGTTCATGATGTTTCTGGACAGCCTGTTTCAGTATGCTGCAGGCTAAGAGAGAGAGAGAGAGAACCTTGCTATAGTGTCTCCTCCCTAGACAGGTATTTGTATCCCTATGGGAGGCCCACCTAGTAACTCGAGGTGGGGATTAGGTATGAGTGTAGGGGGTTGGGGGCCACTTTCACATTCAATATGAGACGTACGAACAGAATAGTGGTCTCTTGTGAAGATTTGATGGCCTTCGGAGTGAGGAAACTCACTCCAAGATGTGATTTGGGCAATGTTCTCTCCACCTAGCTTGTTGTTCTATCAAGCTAGGTGGAGAGAACATTGCCTCCAGGCCGCAAAGGCTGAACAGCGGCGGCTCCGACTACCGCGGAAGACAGGCGGCAGCCTCCAGGCTGTGGGGACAGCGTCGGGGGGAGACTGGCAGCAAGGTGAGAGGCTGTTCGTGGCTAGGCCTGCAAGCAGCATTGCAACAATAATAAATAACCTACTGGCCACATTTCCTGTTGCAACTTGCCACATGTCACAAACCCAACAGCCATGAGGCAAGTTGCAACAGGAAACGGATGCCTGGATGCTATTAATGACCTGCTGAAGAAGCAGGAAAGATGACATGTAAAGAAGGGCCGACATACGAGTGTTGGAAGTGGCCTGATACTGTCTGCAGTGGAAATCTAATAGCAATTGGTAAGTAGCAACGAGAACAGTGGCAACAGTAGCCCAAGCACAGCTTTGGGAACCCTATGCCATTTAATTTACTGCCATCTGAAAAGACATAAAATGAGGGCTTTGTGTCTTCTCCTCAAAAATACCATGTCAGAGAGACAATCATAGGGGCACAAATGGTTATGGAGGGGCAACCTCTAAAAAACCATCTCCATAGACTACAGAGCTACCTAATCTCACTTGAACTGCAATCACATTCAGTATATACGTGAAGGGGGAAAAGACTCCATGGAGCAAAATGACTTACTGAAGAAGATGTGTGACAAAGACATACATGAGCTATTCTAACGTCAAAGCAAACATGCACACCAATGCCATAGGCAGAGCACAGCAAAGAATAGATATCTGGATACAACATAATGTAATGAATAAAGTAGCTGATAGCTGCTAGTGCTAATAGTGATATGGCCCCAGGCTATTTTGGAGATGCATGAGGTGTCATACTGGTCAAACCACATATGTCCCACTGCCAGGCAGGCCATGGCAGATGCAATCAACAATGGGTGCAAATCTGCAGTCATATAATAAACGGCCCAATAAGATTACTGTTACCATCCTAGTGTTGTAGGTTGGCGGGTTATAAATATTGTAAGTAAATAGATAAATTACTCTTTCCTGGGATTAAACATTGCTTAATTCAATTATGAACCTATCTGGACTGATTTCTTGGTACTGTCCTCTGCCTGCCTGACCATTCTCTTGCTTGCTGCCTGGAACTGATCATTGCCTACCTGACCACTCTACTGTCTGCCACCTGGAACCAACCCTCACTTACCTTGACTATGCACGGACTTATTCTGGTATTGAACTCTGCTTTGGCTGACCTTTCTTGGACTGATACTCTGGCTCTGACCCTTGCGCTTCACTCGGACAATGTACTTGGATAACAACCGCGGTTTCCATGTGGCTAGACCTGCAGGCGCTGCCCATCTCATCCGGAGGACCTCCCTGAACTTTTGCCTTCCCAAGGTCTCCGGAGCTTCCGGTTCAGGTCTAGCTCATCCACTCTGCATCAGCCGCGCACCCTTGCTCGTGGTGGATATACCTCTCCAGAAGATCATCTGAGGCCGACCTAAGTCCAGGCAGTCCGGGTACCCAAGGGCTCAACCTGCGGAAACCCTGGACTGTTATTGGTGAAGCTCCAGATAGACTCTGTCTCCTTATGTGCTCTGCCTCCTAGAGGCAGGCGCTCTATGGGTCTGACCAGAGCCCATACTAATCCTGCAGCAGGCCAAGGGTCCACCTCCAGCTCAACAAACTCCAGCTCTAGGGCTGGCATTAACTTTGCTACATTAGCGAGTGTGCATTGGGAGTTCCTGCATTGTCAGTAATAGCTAATTGCCTCATCTACATGGCATTTACATGTCATGAGTGTTATGAGCTACGCACTTGTTTGGAAGCACATTTTGGATGTGCTAAACCCATTACTGTATTGGGAGTTATTCTAGCACATGTCTAGCACACAGCTTAATGAGTGGTTGAACACACGTTTTGGATGTGCTAGAACGGTCCTCGAGTGCCACAAACAGGCCAGGTTTTCAGGACATCCACAATGAGCACGCATGAGAAAGATTTGCATCCAATGGAGGCAGTGCATGCAGATCTTTCTCATGCATATTCATTGTAGATATCCTGAAAACCTGGCCTGTTTGCGGCTCTTGAGGACTGGAGTTTACCATCCCTATTCTAGCACATCCAAAACGTGTGTTCAACCACTCATTAAGCTGTGTGCTAGACTGAGTGCACTATATTGAATCTGCCTACAAGTGTCCTACTGCTGGGACTTATGCCTTCCTATGACAGTGTAACTGCCTCCATTGAACTGCCACATTCTTGTGCACTCATTAGCAACAGCTAGCACTTTTTTGGCACTTAAATAATGGGAATGCGAGACTTGTACACCCATGACAGAGTCTAAGGAACAGATAAGGTACTGGTCCTGGCAAGACCTGCCAAAGTTGTTTATGCTCGTATTAATGATGACTGTCTACTCTACATACCCTAAGTAATGTTGCAGGCCTTTTAATTGGATGCCATCATTTTATGCTCATAACATGTCCACTTTCATTACTGCAACTATTAAGAAGATCAATGCCAGCAGGAAACTGGTGTTGGGGAAATCGCCAACATCAGTGATTCCACATTGCGGCCAAAATTTTTTATTTGACTTGTGCTGTCCACTTGTGTGTCCTGCTGTTGGGGCTATTGAAAGAAGATCAATGATAAGTTTGATAACTTCTATAATAGCGTCTAGCACAAAATGTAGCTGAAGGGGAACTTTGCATTTTTGCCTGGAATTCACGTCCCAGCATGTAAGATGATAGCTCCACCCTGGCAGGAACACCTGGGTGCATGGCAGCGATTGCCAATCCCCTTTGCTGTAATGCCTCTGTTCATTTACATTTATCTATATTATAAATCTAGAAGGGAAATACCACTAGAGTAACTGAGGTGTGATCAAATATCAGTAAATTTTGGTATGTGCTAGCAATGTACTCCATCATTTTAGAGCCTCCTATGTTTGCTTATTCTCATGGATAAAATGTGAGCAATTATGTGGTTCACTCGATGTAGGAAGAACAAACACAATAAGGCAATAGTGTTGCCCAACATAAATGATGTGGTACAAGTGATTGGTGTGATCAGACCATAACAGGAGAAGTTTGGACACATCTCGCCACACAATATCAAGTTACGTGTAAACAAAATACCAATTGTTTTTCTAGTTTTTCAGTATATGCTTATGCTATAGTATGTCCGTGTCCGAAGGTAAACATAGAGTAAGACTTAAAGAACACTGGAGCAGTCTTCAGATGGCAAAAATACAAGCACCAATAATAGTGGCTCTCTGTCTACAGATTACAAAATCATAATAGTTTTGATCAGTTAACATGGACTGTGATAAAAGAAGTCCCAGAGGATATTCGAGGGGGCAATAGGGAGAATAAGTTGAATGAACAAGCGGGAACTGTTCTGGATATTTACATTATGCACGTCAGCACTAGATGGACACAATGAAGTGATTGGTTTGAAGCAGTGTGATGTAGATACGTTGGTAGATATAGGCAGCGTGTTATTCCAGTAGTATATTTCAGATTGATGACGTTATTATGCTGACTGCCTCTTCCATTTCAGAAACAAGAACCCTATAAAAAGAAGATTAGATTTCCCCTAAAGCAAAGGCACGGTCATGGTCTCAAAACGCTGATCAGTGTCAAGTAAACCATGATTTAATTAGATAAGTTTGTTTTTATATGCAGGGGGGACTAGGTGTTGTTTTTATTATGGATTTCCTATGTTCATCTAACCAAAGTGATATAAAACCAGAGAGGCATAATCTCGGCTGTGCAGACTGGATGAGCCAATTGGTTGTGTTACATTGTTACTATACTGTATTACTTCATCACCAAAAAGAAATATCTTTATCTATCCTTGATATCCACTTCATTTAGTACAAATAATTCTTTTTGTTCTCTGAGATTCAAGCCTTTATTTTTTTTTCTGTAGGAGGGCAGTAGTACAAATGCTTACAAAATCTTTCCTTTTTGTTCTGCAACCAAAGGTGCATAATGATTTAACATGATGCAGAAGATAATTTACCAAATGCATTTCTAAGTTGTGAAACAGCCTAACTCTAATGTGAATGGCTTTTCAGCAAAATCATGTGTGCAAACAATATGACAATGGAAATAATTAAGACCTGACACTTTCTTGCAAAAATAGGCTGCACAGTATTGTGCAATTTGAACAACAGCAAAATGCCAAATGGATTATATATTTCCCTGAAAATCTATTCTATGATAATAGCAAAGGATGAACAAATCTCCTGAATGTTTCTCTTTCAACACAAGATATAATATATAATATAATGTTTTTTTTTCCACTAAGGTACCATTTCAAATTCTTGCAGAATGAAAATAGAAGTAATTTTAAGAAATGTAGCTTGCGTATTCTGGAAGTCGGTTCCTGTAAGCAACTGTTGTTGCTACATAATAAGTCTTTTGTTTTATGGAAATGTCTGGCTTGTCTTCCTCCACACCTGAGCTTCCAGCCCTCTGCCCCAGATACTGCAATTTGGGACAAGACTTGCAGCCTTCATTCAGTTAGTGGGGGATTTTCCCTTGATGAGACCCAGGCACGAGAGTGACAGGGAGGGGGTTTAAACCTGCAGCTCCCTTCAGACCTCAGTGTGCGCAGATCCATGGATTCCACCAGCAGGCCTCACTCTTGTGCGACGACTGGAATTCCACTCATTGGGAGCCATGGATTTTGCCTTCCTACCATGCATAGCACCTATGGCGCACTGAGCAAAAACAGAGCCCAGGAATCCAACATAATTGTACCACATGGCATTGTACAGGATTGCCACTGGGCTGTCAGACCAGCCCTAGCATGAACGTTCTTTTGGTTTCTGATAAATCATGGCTTTATTCTATTCTATGCTTTTGTGACAAGCCCTTTGTAAATCAAATCAAATGATTTTTTTTGTTTTTTAAGTTTTATCATTTCCTCCTGCTCCTTTGGTCTTCTTCCTTGAACAAACCCAGCTCTTACTGGGTCTCTGAAACGATGAGCATTCCTTTACACAAACTTGAGTTTTCTCCCCATTCCTGTCTAGTCCATCTAGTAGAATGACAATCCTCAGCTATGCTTCGGACATTCAGCTCCCTCCGGAGCAGAGTACGGGCGCATCCTCAACCTGGCCAGTAGATCCTGATGTAAGCCCTGTGGCTATAAAAGTTTCCTCCAAGACATCCCCAGCAGTATTTGTCTTGAAGATCCACAAACAGGACCAGAAACTGAGCATGTGTTTTCTGCATGGCAGCAGACAACTATTATAGTCACGAAGCCAGTCCAACCTTGTTTTGTTGCTGCTGGATGATCCCATCACAGCCTCAAGGAGCCCCAACCAATGCAGAGGAGGAGGAGACTGAGGGGGCAGCTATTTACTGCCACAAGGAACCCAAAGCAGTGTGGTCTGAGGGGGAAGAAGAGAGGAGCTGATTACTAGGGGTGTGCATTCGTTTTGAACTTAAATGGAAAACGCAACTTTTTTTTTTTTTTAACTTAAAAAAAAGATGAGGCTTAAACGATCGGATTTCCAACTTATTCAACATAGCTATGTTGAATACGTTGGAAATCGCGATTGTTGATCTAAATAAAAATTTAAACCCCTCACCCTCCTTAATCCCCCCCCCCCCCAAGACTTACCAAAGCTGGCCAAAAGTTCTGTGAGGGTCCGGGAGCGAACCCGAGGGGAATCACGTGACGCCGCGTCACTCTGACGTGGCGCCGACGTCACGTGATTCCCCTCGGGTTCGCTGCCGGAACCCTCGTTGGGCCCAAAAGGCACTTTTGGCCAGCTTGGGGGGGGTCAGGAGGCCCCCCCAAGCTGGCCAAAAGTGCCTTTTGGGCCCAACGAGGGGTCCGGGAGCGAACCCGAGGGGAATCACGTGACGATGCATCACTCCGACGTGGCGCCGACGTCACGTGCTCCTTGCAAAGGAGTTCAGGAATGGCGTCCTGACCCCGCTGGACCACCAGGGAGTTTCGGTAAGTCTTGGGGGGGGGGGGATTAAGGCGGGTGAGGGGTTTAAATTTTTATTTGCACATATGGACATAGACTCAACTTATGGAATTCTCCATATGTCCATATTGACTGCAAATGGGACCCCCTTTCGACTTATGGACATGAACTTAAACTTTTGGTCTGCACATCCATACTGATTACCTCTGTGAGGAGACAGAAGCCACATTGAGAGCAGGGGAAGAATGTTGCAACCGGCATCTTCATTAGGCACTACTCCAATGATTGGTGGAGTTGAGCAAGGTGATAGCCCTGATGAGGAGCATTTCTGGCCACTGATATATGCGCTATGACTGACCTGCTGACCTGACAGTGGGAGAAAAACTGCGGTGAGTAGTATGACCATGGGGTGGATGGGAGAAGGAAGGCATGAGAGAAGGAGTCATTGCAGGGACAACTCTAGTGGATGAGGGGTAAAGATTAATAGAAGGGGCAGATGGGGCTGCAGAAGGTAGAGCACTCAAGAAGGGGCCATGGAGAGAGGGCAGGAGGAAAGAATGAGAACAGGAGGGAAAGCACTTAGGAAGTGGCTAGAGGAGGGCAAGAGGGATGGAATTCAGCATAGGGCCATTGATGAGGCCAACAGGGAGATAACAGAGGAAAGATCCACAAGGAGGAAAGGGCATGAGCAAGAGGTCCATGGAAGGGGGTCAAGTGGGAATAAGCAGAAAAGGAGGGAAGAGAGCATGAGAGAAGGGGAGGAGGAAGAAGGCAGAAGATATGGCCACTAATAAGGGGAAGCAGGTCAGGAGGGAAGACACTCAGGAAGGAGTCAAGAAGGAGAGCAGGAGGGAGAGAACTAGGAAAGGTGCCACAAGGTGGGAGAGGAAGGAAGACATTCAAAGAGGGGGGTCATAAGAAGCGAGAAGGAGGGAGACATGACCACCAAGAATCATGAGGAAGACAAGAATAGACAACTATCCTGGATCAAGATGGCAGGGGGGGGGGGGGAGAGAGAGGAAGACAACTGTTAGGAATAATTTTGAAATCCCTTCATATAAGGTCTGCAGCTACTAAACTAACTACAATGCCACTGGGCCCAGAATTATCATAGGAAACTCAACAAGAAGATTCCCTTTGAAAATGTGATTGAAGGCCTTTCAATAGCCGCAGTAGCCACAGAGGCATTCAAACACTGCACGGAACGGCAGTAGCCACAGAGGCGTTCATGGAGCGGGATGCCAGTGGCCAGTAGTTGGTGTTCCACCTTCACGGAGCGGAAGGATGGAGGGCTGCTATTTCCAAAAAAAACAAAACAAAAAATAAAAACAGGGGTGGGTAAGAGTATGGGGCAAGGGGGTGGCCTGCTTGTTGCAGCGGTTGCTACCCCCAATTGAGCTGAATGTCACTTGGATGCAGATTCAAAGCTGCTCTCTAAATTGGGTGGAGGGGAATTAGGGCTGGAGGGTACTGGAAGCCAATAGTAACAGGTGGGAGAGAGAAAAAGGGAAAAAAAATGGATAAAGTGCGTAGCTTGCTGGGCAGACTTGATGGGCCGTTTGGTCTTCTTCTGCCATCATTTCTATGTTTCTATGTAATACAAAGTACAAAGTAGATTGCTGGGGAAGTGGCACCGGGGGAGGGGGTGGTGGTGGCAGAGGGGGGGCAGTGCAGCAATCTTCTGCATAGGGCGGGGAATTGCTAGCGCCGGCCCTGACAAAGCACCATCTTTAGTTTAAAAGCCTCTAATGGATCACTGTGGTGTCTTTTTTTAATTTCCTTTTCTTAAATAGATTTTGGCTTTTTAGTGTGGAAAAACTGCACCCTCCTTGAAAGTGTCACAGCCTGGGAAATCACAAAAGTTTTAGAGGAACTTTAAAGCGCAGAAAAATACTTAGCTTGCCATCCTTTCTCCCAGAGATTTAACTTTCAGTGCTGTCAGTGTTTCGCCTATTATGGGCTGTGTCAGGGAGAGGAGAGCAGGTGACACTTCATTGCTTAATTAAAACAAAAAAACATGACATATAATGAAATCTAAATGTGCTTAATTGATTATAAATAGCACCACTTACCAAGCTGTGTGCAGTTTTTAACCCCAAAACTTCCAAGTATGTGATGTCTACATAGTTTAAAAAACGCCGTGGCTGATGTGCTTCCTTCCAGCTTTTTAAATAGCTTGATTAACAAATCAAAAAAGCAGTCCAATTGAATAAACAAAATGAGACAAATGAGGTTTGTAGCAAATGAAATGTATTGAAAATAGCCTACAATGAAAATACACCCAAAGTTTTGGGTAATTTTCTATTTGTATATTTAAAAGAAAAAAAGAGATTTTCAGTGGGACCAGGTCTTAGCTTGGTATTTATTTATTTATTTATTTATTTCGGATTTTTATATACCGACATTCTCAATACAAGTATTGAATCAGGTCGGTTTACATAGAACAATAACTGTCGCAATAAAGGCGTTACATTAAACAGCGTTTCTTAACATAAGAGTAACATATAACAGGTAAATATAAATATAAATAATACAACTTAAAAATACTGAGGCCTAGGCCTGGCACCAGGGCTGGATACCATTACCAAGGCCTAGGCCTAAGGTTAGGCCTGAGGATGGGGCCCAGAATGAGGCTAATTCTCATTGCCTAGGCCCAGGCCTTATGCCATGGCCTAGACCCCACTGTCTTTTGTCTTCTTTCTTCAGCAAAAAATGACATCATCCACTTGAAGGATATGCTGCAGTGACGCCACAGTGGTGCCTCCTCCCCTGTGGCACTATTTTGATGTACAGCTGGTGAATTTTACAACATATATCAAAATGGCACTGACTGCTTGGGAGGAAGGCACTGCCGTGGCATCACTGTGGCACGTCTTTCATCTACTGGCATCGTTTTTTTGTCAACAAATGAAGAAGGAAGATGATGGAAGGCTTGGACCTGGGTCTCAGGGCCTGGGCCTAGGCCCAACAAAGAACTGATGGGCTCCGGCATCAGGCCTATGTGTTGGTGATAGGACCAAGCCTTGTGCTGAGCCCTGTCTCAGGCCATTTTTTCTTTTACAGTGAAGTTAGTAGGGTCTATAGATTTTGTTACAGAAAGGGTGGTGGAGGCAAGAACCTTATCTGCATTCAAGAAAGCATGGGTCAAGCACAGGGGATCTCTGAAGGAGTGGTAGAGAGAACAGAGCAGTTCCATCAATAGGCAGACCAGATTGACCATATGGTCTATTTCTGCCATTGTATTTCTATGCTTTTGCTTCTAATTCCTGTTTGTGCCGGTAATGTGCATTGCTAAGGCTGAAGAGTAAACTTCTTACCGACTGCATGAACCCACATTCCTGGCCACCCCCTCTCCAATCCACAATCTCTACAGGGGCAGCTGGCCCTGTATGGTGTTCCCCCTGGCACAATAACCCAATTCCCAAAGCAAATCTCCCCACTCTGGTTTCCCCACTCCTCCATCTCCCTTTATCCACTAGAAATCCTGTGTCTTGAATCGGGCAGGAAAGATTCGTCGTCACTCTCCCATCCTACCGGTGCTATAATAGGAATAATGAATGACCCAAGGTTCCCCTTTGCATCTCATGTGCATGGCAGAGGGGAGCTTCAGCTTGGCCGATGCTATGTTGAATTACGGCGCTGGTGGGGCTGGAGAGACGCTGAATCACTTTTGCCTGATGTGGGAATATAGCGGGAATGGGGGGAGGCAGCAAGGAGTATGGATTTCTTTGGTATTCGGTAGCAAATGAGGCTTGGAGCTGGGAGGCAGTGGGGGAGGTGATGTGCTGGAACTGGAGAGAACTGCAGTGTGTGTGTGAGCGAGTGTGTGAGTTTGTGTGAGTGAGTGTGTGAGTGTGGGAGTGAGTGTGTGACTGGGGAGGACATCAGCAGTCAGTTCTAGCTCCTCCTTTAGGGATCTTGGGAGGGGAAGGCCTTGTTCTAACTGCACAGATAAGGTGGCTTTACTAAACAAAAGAAATCTGGGAGTGAAGAATGCAGAAGGAATAACATTCACAGATGGCGGGTTTTATTTTAGGCCAGGGGATATTAAATTGATGAGACAACTGAGGTGGAAATGTAAGAAATCCAGTGGTTTGGTTTTTTTTCCCCCAGCTATTTATTCTGGCATTAAGAGTAAGAAGTGAAAATTGGCCCTACTTTGACATCCTTTTCTTCTGGAGCGGCGTCGAACTGCTGCGTTTGAGAGAAGATGATTTGAGAAATGCTACATGAAGAGATCGTACGTGTGATAAGACGGGGTATCCTAAAATGCCCGCAGGTGTGCTTTCCACACCTCCCCTGCCCCCACTCCCACACGCAGGTTCCAGCCGAGTCCCTCTCCCACCCTCGGCTCCTTTTAATCAAGCCCCTTCTTCTTCCTAGCCCCCCCCCCCCCCCCCCCCCAGGTCTTTTTGATTTTTTTGACCTTTCATTGTATGGAAGCCAAAGCCCAAGTATGTTTACTGTATATTCTCTGCCTCTTTTTAGTGTCATCATCTATTTCGTTATGAACGCATGCACATCCTTACGCGATTATTTCAACAGAGGAGAGAAGCAACCCTGCAGGCCCCGAAAAGGGATAACGAGGCTGAGGGTGGGGGAAATAAGGACGGTCTGGGGTCCTTCACGTTCTCTCTATTTCACCAAACTTACCCACTCGCACTTCCTCTGCCCCAGCTTTATGTAACAGTGGTTATATTTCTGGGACCTGTTAGATTCTTGTAACCAAAATTAATTCACATCAGTTGGAAATGAAGGCACCCCGCAAGCGACCTGCTGAATTCCTAACTGTTCATGATATGCGCCGACAGGCCCAAGCCGTCTGCCGAAAATCAGTGCCCAGGCGCTGAACGCGCAGATTAAAATGTGTGTTTTGACCCCCGAGGTGGCAGGCGAACGCAGCGGGAGTTAAAGGAAGGGCGCCGACCGGTCCACGTGCATTCAGCACAGGCGGAGCGCGGCTTTTAATGCTCAGGCGCTGCCCCTTTAAGGGCGGGGGGGGAGGCGGGCAGGAGAAGGCTGAGGGCTCTTACTGCGTCCTGCTTCCTCGCCATTTCAGACGAGGCGAGACAGTGAAGGAGATAACGTATGAGGGGAAATACAATCTCCCCCTCCCCCTCCTCCCCCCCCCCCACCAAAAGAAGGACAAGTCATTTTATGAGTTAGAGAGGAGAGGACCTGCTTGCATTTTTTTCAAGTCTACCTGAACTAAGAGATAAACAACAGCGCCTAGCCCGGGGCGGAAAGCTTAGCAGAGAAAAGGGGAGGGGGGAGGGGAGGATGAAAGCTCAAGTATAGTCTCACTGAAGCCGCCGGGCCACTGGGACAGATGCTGGAAGGCTGGGTAACCGAGCCCTGTGGCTTCCTATTCAGTGTCTCTGCCTGCAGCCTTCTTTCCAACTTTATTAACCAGAGGTTTCTGCTTCTTCCCAAACTCTCCAGGTGACATCTCCAAGGCCTCTCCCTCTTGCCACTTCTAACACGGGTGCTGGAAACTTTAGTCCACCTCTGACCTAGATTTCCAGCGCTAGGAAAATGTCAGCTAAGCCAGGAGACCCCTCTGCATGGGGGAGAACTACTTATTTAATAGAGATGTGAATCGTGTGATCGATCGTCTTAACGATTCGCGGCAAAATGGCGCCGGCCGTAGACAACACGATTTGCATGCAGGAAGTCGTTCCGGACCCCCGCTGGACTTTTGGCAAGTCTTGTGGGGGTCAGGAGGCCCCCCAAGCTGGCCAAAAGTCCCTGGGGGTCCAGCGGGGGTCCTGGAGCAATCTCCTGCCGCGAATCGTTTTTCCGTACGGAAAAACCAAAGGTAGCGCCGGCGCCATTTCTACAAGCACCGGAGGTCCGAGAGTGGAAGATCACAGCGGGACCCTTCCTCTGGACCCCAGGTAATTTAAGGCATTTTGGGGGGGTTCGGGAGGGTGGGGGATTTATTTTAAAGGGTCGGGGTGGGTTTTAGGGTTTTTTTAGTGTGCCGGTTTTTTCGCCCTCCCCCTTCCCCCGATTTACGATTTTTTGACGATAAATCGGGGGAATTGTTATTGTATCGCGGCTCTAACGATTTTTGACGATTTAAAATATATCGGACAATATTTTAAATCATCAAAAAACGATTCACATCCCTATTATTTAATGCTCTCATTTGCATTGCATTTCTGCACAAGGGCGCTAAGCTGACTGAAGATTTTTAAACGCACATTCTGTGCGTGTAAACCTTCATCCTGCATCGGCAGCAGGGTTTATGCTCACAAATTGTGCGTTCGTGTGCAGGTGAAATCATGCGTAAGGCTGAATGCATCTTTCTGCATTGGCCTGTGAGCTTGTAATGTAACAATTACCCCAGAGGAGGTCTCAGGAGAATGCACAGAAAACATTCAGTGCAAATCTGACATGACACTTAACATGCAATTTTGAATTGCAGCTGATTGAATGTGTACTTTGCTATATAAAAAGATAAGGCACAATTTGCCAAACTGTGATTTTTATAATCACAGTCCTTTGAAAATAAATACAGAAACTCATTCTGAGGTTGTGCAAAGGGGGAGCAATTCTCAGGGGAAAAAAATCACAGCAATAGTTAACAGGGAAATGCACAGATGTTTGCACATCTCAAAGCTAACACAATAGCGGCACAGCTTTTCTTTCTTGTTTTAGCATAAACCAAATCCAAGTAATGCAGTGAGAGAGAGAATGCATGCAGTTGATAATATTGCATCCTTGCATTCTGTGACCTTAAAACCACAGGCTCCTGTTTACTGACAGCAAAGAACTTGTGCAGGGCAATTTTGAATTCCTGTTCTGTTTGGCTTCATTTCCATTCTTAGAATGAGTGAATCACCCCCCCCCCCCCCCCTCACACACACACAAAAAACAACTTTAAGCTGTTTCTTAAAACCATATGATTAAGGGAAAGCAACAGAGCTAAATTAACATTCTGCCCTGGATGCCAACATATCTAGACAGAGCCATGCCTCTAGGGTAGGGAAGCATATTGCACTGCATTTTTATTTACAGTTAGGGCTTTATGACAAATACAATGGCATGTCACACTAGTGCCAGTAAAGCAAATCATATAAATGAATGTGTTTTTTCTGGTGGAGAAAACTACACAGAATATCCCAAGCCCTTAAACTCCGAACTCTGAGATGAAGGAGTCTCCCTAACATGCTCAGCATGTCAGCTTCCAGACCCAGTCCCTCCTTCCCCCTGCAGCCCTGGGTATAGTCCTTGCCTAATAGCTGGGGAGAGAGAGAAGGAGAATGCAGTTGACTCCTGCTGGATAACATCCCGAAGCCCAGAAAATCAGCAGCACCAACAATAGCAGGAACACCCTAAGAGAGCATGAGGGGGACAATGCAGCACCAACTGTGCAACAAGAAAGAGACAAAGCAGCTCACAGGAAGTGGCACTGAAAGAGGAGCAAGGGGCACTCAGAACAGAGGCATGAAGAACCCAAGGCACAAAATGTGGCAAAGGGCACCAACAACAGTGACGTGAACAGCCCCAAGACAACAGAAGAGGAGCAAAAACAGTGCAAGTGCATGCATGCCACAAGGTACCGTGAGAGTAGCGTGCGGGTGATCTGGCTGCGACACCTGGCACCCCATTGATCACTACACTAGATTTGGCTGATCTGGCTGGCTCCATGCTCCTCCTAGAGCTGTGTACTCAATCAAAAAAGATTTAGGGATGGAGGCAAATACTTTGCAAGGCACCAAGGAAGTGACAAAGGATTAGTAGCACTGGCATTGAAACCCCAAAGCATAGGTGTACAGCAAAGCAGGAGAAGGAGTGGCATCAAAACCTGAAGGCGCGGAACATAGAAGGATGCAGCAAGCAAGAGGATTGAAGACTCCAGAGGTCCATGAGGGGTGCAGCAAGTGCCTGAAACGTTGGAGCAGCTTGGTAATGGTATCGGCATTTACAGCCCTAACCTCGCCATGTCCTGCCAGATAACAAGAACCAAAACGTACAGGGGAACAATCATTTTATGTATTTTATTCCTTTTATTTGATGACCTGCTTTTTACCATCTCCTTAAAGCCTGGCCCATTGAAACAGTACCCTTTGTTATTACTTAAAAATAACAATAAAGGATAAAATAACTGTAGCAAACATAATTAACAGAATTTAACCTGTAAATAAAATAAAAATGTATTCACCCCACTCCTTTTATTCAACAACAACAAAAGGTTTTAAAATAAAATATAGCACCAGCCAAACACTGGATGTTAGTTCCTATCACAGGATGTAAATGCAAGTATCTACTAGCATCACAAGGTCTTGAATGTCTAGATAACAGCAAAATTATCCCGTTGATATCCATGTTCAACCCAAAATTTGCATTGATTCTAATCTTTAAATCTAATATTTTTCCAGGGAGAAAAAGGTTTTTTTTTCCATGTTTCCCCCACGTTGTCTCCTCCAGACCTGGTCCAAGGTAAAATAGAATAAATCTTCAAAAAAATGTGGATATGAATAAAATGTTGTATTATGGGAACCTTGCTCTGGCATTCCATTAATCTAATTTCTAACTAATGCTAGGTTATTTCCACATATCACAAGTCACAAGGACACTGTTGCGTCCGTCAGTCGCAGATGGCTGCGACCACTCTACCTCACCTCTCTCTTACCCTTTTCCTCCTCCCTTGGAAGGATGGCTGCCTCCACTGCTGTTTGCCAAAACCCTCGGCGTCTCTGAGCTAGCATGGGCGTCCTCGTCCGCCATGCTTCTTCCTGAGGCCTCCTAGGGCACACGCACGTATGCTGCCTACATTTTTGAATACGTCATGGCGAAAACCTCGGAGGCAGCCCCACCGCATGATGTCAGTACCTCCGGGTATTTAAATCTCCGCTCCGCTCCAATTCAATGAGTTAGCAAGGACTTCGGTTTTGCTACTCTGACCGCTTCTAAGCTGCTCGCTTGGATTCCTCACTACCCTCCGGGGTATCTCACTCCTACGGAAGCTCTGGGTACACGCTCCACAGGGGCCTCTCGCTCCTACTCACCCTTCGGGGTTAAACTGCCTAACTTTAAGGACACCCGCTCCTCGGGGGTCCTGTCTGCTTTCTTTCAGGAACCCTCGGCACTCCTAGGTACTCGCTCCTCGAGGGCCTATTCTGCTCAGGGTATCCTGCATCTCAGAACTGTTTTGGTTATGAGGTGTTGGAGTGGATTCTTGGGTACTGCGGTGATGGCCACTCCCACGGGGAGGATCCCCATGAGGAACCACAGTACTAGGATATACTCTATACACACAGACACAGAGAAGTAGTATTTATTGTACAGCTTGATGGTACTGCCCGGGGCAGGCAGCAGTGAAGGTAGTCCAGTGAAGAAGTCCAGGGGTCTTCAGCAGAGGAGACCAGTCTCACACTCAAGTTGGTGATAGGCAGCGCGGCGTAGCAGGGACAGGTCCCAGATGTAAACCCTGAGCTCTGAAGCTAAAGGTGAGACAGACTGAAAGGTAGTACTCACTGAAGCAGAAAGCTGTATTGTAGAAGGTCCTGGCAGGCAGAAGTTGTTCAGTGGCAGGCACCAGATTAGGGAAAGTAGGCCCTCGAGGAGCGAGTACCTGGTATCCCAAGATAGGTACCTGAAATAGAGCAGAAGGACCCCCGAGGAGTGGGTACCCAGGTTAGTGAAGAATTACCCCGAAGGGCAAAGAGAGCTTCCTGCTTCAGCTGGGAAGTGGCAGAGCAGCTTAGACTGGAGGCAATCCAATCCTTGCTAACTCAGATTGTTAGCAAACGAAGGGAAGGCTAAATACCAGGATGTGATGATGTCACTCGGAGGGGACACCCCCGAGGTTCCTGCCATGACGTAGATATAGACGTGGGAGGCCCTCAGGAAAATCATGGCGAACACCGTCGCCATTGCCGATCCAGGGATGCCGGAGAGAGCAGCATGAAGACGTGTCAGCAGCCATCTTCCCAAGGCTTGAGGAGAGAGAAGGAAGAAAGGTGAGGCACTGATGTTGAAGGCATCTGAGACCGACGGACGCAACAGGACCATGGGTCCCTCTCTTTTCAACTACCGAAGGAAGTTATCAGCACTGCTACTCTGTGAGTATCACTACGCTCCAGCTGTCCCCATTCCACCCTTCAGGTTCACAGCCTATCCCACGTTGCGGAACACTACTGGACCTTTGCTACATCTGGGTGAGACCATCTACTACAGAGTCTGTCTGAGCTTACTGTGTTATCACTGGACTACAGCACTGTCCGTTCCTTGGGCAAAATTCAACTCATCAATAGCAGTATAATAAAGCCTTCTCTCCTGCTTACTAAGAGTCTAGCCAATCACTGTGGTTCCCCACAGGGCCCCTCCCCATGGGAGGAGTCATCGCCACTTCGACCAAGAGTCCACAATATGCCACAAACAGACACTGCATAATGTAGTTAAACTATAAATGTTAATCGAACTGGTAAATATGATGTAACTGTTGGTTCTTAATTTTATTTTTTTTTTTTTTTTGTATTCATTGATTATGAAACCGCTCTTCTTTCTTCTTGCTCTCTCCTTTTTATCTTTTAATAATAAGGGGTTAGAAGTGTATTTTCAATTGTAATGATTACTTCTATATTTTCTTTTTTGTATAACCCACTTTTTTCAAATCAAGGTATTTCTTGAAATAGTTTTTGAAAGTGTATAAAAAAAACCAAGAAAACTGTAAATGTTCAGGTGCAAGCTGATAGATGGATAATTCTATTCATTTTAAGGTAAGTTTTAAAAGCCCTACGCATGCCAAAGCAGGGAGATACACGCGGAAGTCGGGCCGCAGCCCCGTGCAGATTTTAAAAAGCGTGCGAGTATGTGCACATCTCCCTATATGCACTCACAAAATAGTTTGCAAAAAAGGGGCGGGGCATGGGCATTCCTAGATTTCTCAAAGAAATCTGCAAGCAAGTATTTACATGGACAAGTGCGCGCCAGGGTCCCCTACAGTGTAACTTTACTTGTTTTTTTTATTTATTTATTTAAAGTATTTTATATACTGTTTTTTATACAAATGTAATCAAAACGGTTTACATCAGAAACATAAATAATAATCACACACATAAATAGGTAAAAAATAGAAATACAATTCATAGAAAGTAAAGAAGTACAGAGAAATAAAAAATTTAAATTAAAAATAAAAGTAAAAATATAATAAAAATCTGGAGGCAGGGCAAATATTATGAATGGAGTGTAAGTCCTGAAACAACAAAAAAAAAAAAACTAAAGAGGCTAGCAGGGTTTTAAGGGTTAGGGTTGGGGTTAACAGAGTAAAAGGTAGGCTAATTGACTAGGAGGGTTAGGTAGTCCTATCCTTTAACTGGAGAAACTGGCAATTGCATCGGCATGCGTATGTACCAAAATCCATCCCCCCACTTATGCGGTAGAGGCATTTGCACAGACATGTGCACACCCATATAAAATTGTGCGCGCATGTATATGCGTGTATGCTATAAAATGGCAGCATCCATTAGCGTGAGCCAGCATACGCATGTACATGTGTGAGCGTGCGACTTTTTAAAAGTTACCATCCCACCTGTATGTGGACATAACAGTAGATCTCTGTTCCAAAATTGTTTGTTTGTGGGTATCTCACGCTTACGGAAGCTCTGGGTACACGCTCCTCAGGGGCCTCTCGCTCCTACTCACCCTTCGGGGTTAAACTGCCTAACCATAAGGACACTCACTCCTCGGGGGTCCTGTCTGCTTTCTTTCAGGAACCCTCGGTGCTCCTAGGTACTCGCTCCTCAAGGGCCTATTCTGCTCAGGGTGGAGATGGTCCAGCTGTGGAGATTTTAGGTCGAAAGAAACAGTCATGTCCCACACATTTTGACCCCCTGGAAAAAGATGCAAGAAGGAGTTCTTTGAACGCATCATGCATGCCCAATACCTTCTATCTTTTGATGATTTTCAACATATTTAAATGGTCATTGAAGTATGGGCAAGTTTGTCACTTCTTGTCCTTACTTTCTGGTGTCATCAGAATGGGACCACACTCAGATTTCTCCTGACCGTTTGAGATGCTAATGGCAGTAAAAATGTAACGGTGGGTCATGTATATTACAATGCAATTCCAATCCAGGGTAGGTGAAAAAAAGCTTTGTAAATTCTGCTTATGAGATATGTGGGTCTCTGAACCACATTTTTACATTTTACTTAGGATTTGAATATATTTTTTATTATCCAAACTTAAGGGGTCATTTACTAACTTGCAATATTTTGTCGCAGGAGGGCCAAAGATCATGGAGAGGGTGTTCCTATGATATTTTGCCCCTCCCTGACAAAATATTGCTGCAGTCTTGCTGTGCTATTTCTTATCACTGGAGAAATGCGTAACAAAAATTGTGCAGCGAAAAAGGGTCTACAAGTGTGATGGCGACCCACTTCACCTTGGCCAGCCATCGTGTTAAAAGATGTTAGGCCCAAAATACCCCCCTCTAAAAACACAAATGTCCTCCGGCGATCTTGGTAGACCCTTGACCAACCCAGGACTGCTTGTTGAGGAGGCCCTGTAATAATTTTTTTTTTAAAGTGTTAGAAATCATGCAGTGATGCCCTACCACCTACCCAAACCCCTCCCCTTAGTATGAACCCCAATCAAAGACCCCCCACTATAGTATGCTTCTCTGGTTTCCCCCAAGCCCTTCCTCTCCCTGGACCCCTACTTTTCCAAAAAAATAAGTTCCTGGTGGTCTAGGGTAGGCCTCTCTCCCCCTCCCTTGCCTCAAAATAATTCCCTGGTGGTCATAGGGCCCCCTCCCACACCATTGGACCTCCAGTCCTTTCATATCTTAAAATGAATTACTGGTGGTGCAGTGGGGCCTAGAGCACCCCTAGCTCCTGGACTGGTTAACATGATTTTTCAAAATGGTACCAACCAGCTTTTGCCCATATTACATTGTAGGGGCAAAGATCGGTCTGCACCATTTTGAAAAATGGTGTTGACAAGACCCAGAGTTAGAAGGCACTCTGTGCCCCCACTATATCACCAATGATTCATTTTAAGATATGGGGTGGGTGGAGGTGGTGTCCCGGAGCGCGCCTAGCCCACCAGGGAATTATTTTATGGCAAGGGAGGAGAGGGGGAGGGGTCCTATCCTAGACCACCAGGTACTTATATTTTTTTAGAATGGGGAGGTCGGGTGGAGGGCAGTTTGAGGGGGAACCAGAAGGGCATACTGTAGTAGGAGGCATCTTTGGTTGGGACAGCAGAGAATTTATGTTAAGGAGAGGGTTTTGGGTAGGGATGGGGCATCACCGTGTGATTTCTAATTTATTTTTTTTTTTAGTTTTTTTATCATGTGGCTGCATCAACAGGTGGAGTAATCAGGAGTCTACCAAGAACCCCGGGGAACATTCGTGTATTGTAGGGGGGCATTATTATTTGTTGGTATATCTCTTTAGCAGGCTTCCTGAGGACATCAAGATGCACATTAGTATCCCAATATCTCTGGGAACAAATGATTACACCACTCTTAAATGCAATAAAATATCATGGCTGAATTCTTTCTAAATCAGCAGCATTGTTTTATTTGCATTGAATTGCTTATGTATTAGCTGCTTTGCATGTATTAGGAAATTTTATGCACGTGCATGTTTGCAAAACAGCTAATTTCCACAGGGGAGGAAATGTATGAAAAAATCATGCAATATCGTGCAATATTATGCGATATAGCTTTGATATGGCGATATCATGCAATTAACCACTTAACCCTGATTAATGCAGGTTATAGCATTATATGGCATAGTAAATGTACCCCTTAAATGTCAGTTTTCTAAGACATTAGACAGATAACTCACAGCTAACTTACCCCCTCATTTATCAAAATGTGCTAAGGTATTTTCGCATGTGTTAATGGGCTTATCGCATGCAAAAAGCCCCGTTAACACATGCGATAAGCCCTTAATGCATGTGAAATGCCTTTAAAGCATGCAATAGCACCATATTGTATGGTGTGATGCAGGAAGAGAGTCCATCAAGCTAGGTTGAGAGAACATTGTACAAATCTTATCTTTGGGTGAGTTTCCTCACTCCGAAGGTCATCAAATCTTCACAAGAGAGCACTGTTCTGTTCATATGTCTCACTTTGAATGTCAAAGTGGCCCCTAACCCTGTACACTAATACCTAAACCTCACCTTGAGTTCCTAGGTGGGCCTCCCATAGGGATATAAATAGCTATCTAGAGAGCAGACTTACTTTATTTATTTATTTATTTATTTATTTATTTATTTATTTATTTATTTATTTATTTAACATTTTTTATATACCGAGGTCCTGGTAACAATGTTACCAATCACTTCGGTTTACATATAACATTATGACTAAACATATGAGTCTTACATAGAACATTATGTCTAGGTGTACTTTGAATATTGACCTCTTAGTGATCATGTAAAGATGCTGCTGACACTTTCTTTCCCGTCTCTTATGGCACACATGATTTAACTATTAGAGCAGCACTGGGTCCTACTTCAAAATCAGCTCATGAACAAAATAATCTCTCTATTCATAACTTTTAAAAGTAGAAATAGTTTCTATCTCAGGGAAAAATCATTCACATATCACTTCAAGAATATCATAAGCAATCTGTTTCCCTAGTGGTGCTTTAGAGTTTTCAGGGGCCACTTCAAGACACCACAAGATTCCCATTTGAATATTAGCAAGTATAGACCCCAGGCTGATTTAAGCTGTTCAGTTTGACCTTTGAATATGTACTTTGGCTGCCAACAAATGTAAATTCTGAATGAATGCATTACACAGCAGGAGACAATAAAACTGACAAAAGATCCAGATTGATGCCAAGAAATGTAAAATATATTCTGGCCATTTTTTTTAAGTTAGTCTGCATAGATTTGCATATATCTAGGGACAATGTGCTAATAAATTCCTTGATAGAGTTGGCTTGGAGGATGACTGACTGATAGTGAAAGTTAATATCTTGGACATGCTTAGTTAACATAAATATATATCATATATATAATGCGCTTAGCCTATAGTTGTTTCTGTCTGTTGGGGACTGGTTGGATGCGCATGTGTATGTCAGCTCACATTTGGCCCCTGCCGGCTGTTGAGGAGTGTATATGCACATGGCTTGGATCTTATACATATACTTGCTGAGATACACACATACCATAAAGTATATGTGTATTAGGGATGTGCAGAGCAAAATTTTATGTTCATATTTTTTATGTCCGAAAGGGGGTCCCACTTGCGGCCAATATGGACATAAAAAAAATCCAATGAGTTGGGTATATGTACATATGTGCAAAAAAAAAATTTAAACCCCCTCACCCTCCTTAATCCCCCCCCCCAGACTTACCACAACTCCCTGGTGATCGAGCGAGGAGTGAGGACGTCATTTCTGCAATCCTTGGCGAGAAGCATGTGATGTCGGTGGCACGTCGAGTGACGCGGCGTCACGTGATTCCCGGCGAGTTCGCGCCGGACGGCTCGTTCGGCCCAAAAAGAACTTTTGGCCAGCTTGGGGGGGCCTCCTGACCCCCTCAAGCTGGCCAAAAGTTCTTTGCCGCCGACGTCACATGCTTCTCGCCAAGGATTGCAGAAATGGCGTCCTCACTCCTCGCTCGATCACCAGGGAGTTGTGGTAAGTCTGGGGGGGGGATTAAGGAGGGTGAGGGGGTTTAAATTTTTATTTTGGCTCAACAATCGCGATTTCCCACATATCGAACATATCTATGTTCGATATGTGGGAAATCCGATCGTTTATGTCGAATCAATTTTTTAAGTAAAAAAAAATATGAGTTGCGTTTTACTAATGCGGTCAATCCGAATGCACACCCCTAATGTGTATATCTTCTGAGTTATATGAGCACGTGTACATGCACAATGTTTGAGTTATGTGAGTACATGCATGTGCATAAGTATCTAGTTATACACATAAGCTTTGATGCAAGACTAGTGGACAGAGGGATGGGTGCATATGGAGCAGAGCAAAAGGAGATTGGCTGAATGGGGGATCATTGGGTGGAACAAAGAGAGAGGCTGAGGGATGAGAGGGGGATCATCTAGGGGGAGACTGATTTAAAGCAAAGGGCACAGGAATAAACTAGTTTTCAGCTTCTTAAGGCCAAAGGAAACAGGAATAAACTGGTTATAAATAAATACTAAAAAAATATTTTACCTATACCTTTAAAACTATTTAATAGATTTGTAAGGCAAGACTTCTCTTTGCTAAAACCATATTGGCTCTTTCCTTTAAAGCCATGTCATAAGAACATAAGATTTTCCATTCTGGGTCAGAGTAAAGGTCCATCAAGCCCAGTATCCTTTTTCTAGCAGTGGCCAATCCTGGTCACAAGTACCTGGCAGGATCCAAATAGGATACTAGATGGCATGCTGTTTATTCCAAGGATAAGCAGTGGATTTCCCTAAGACCACCTTAATAATGGTTTAAGGATTTATCTTCCAGGAACTTATCCAAACCTTTTTTAAATCCAGTTACACTAATAGCCTTTTCCATGTCCAATCAATGAAATAATTTTTGAGAAGTCTTTGATGGAAAACTGCAGCAGAGGTGAAGGAAAAGCTGGATTGCAAGATAACAGCCGGATGTAGATTACCAACGCTAGCAGAATCCTCAACTCGACCCACTTTCATTCGAACTGAAGAACTGGTACCCGATTCTGGAAGCGGAAGTGGAGAAACAATCTCAGGATGAGGAAGAACCTAAGCTCATGTGCTCCAAAGCTTCAAGATCAGCAACTTCTGTGTCTAGGAAGCAAAGGGTAGCGGTGGTTAGTGACTCTCTTCTGTGGGGCACAGAAGCAGCCATCTGCTGACTATGACGTGTGCTGTCTGCCAGGTGCCAAGAGACGAGACATCATAGAGATACTGCTGAGAAATCTTCAAGCTACTAATACCCAGTGCTGCTCATCCATTTTGGCACAAATGGTACTGTTAGGTGTCCCCTGGATTATATAAAAAATTAATTCATGGCTCTGGGAGAGAAACTGAAGTAGATAGGTGTAGCTGGTTTTCTCCTCAGTTCTCCCAGTTGAGGATAAAGGCCAAGACAGTAGGGATGTGAATCGTTTTAGGACGATTAAAATTATCGTCCGATAATTTTAATATCGTCTTAAACCGTTATGGAACACAATACAATACAGATTCTAACGATTTATCGTTATAAATCGTTAGAATCGTGAGCCGGCACACTAAAACCCCCTAAAACCCACCCCCGACCCTTTAAATTAAATCCCCCACCCTCCCGAACCCCCCCCAATAACTTAAATAACCTGCGGGTCCAGCGGCGGTCCGGAACGGCAGCGGTCCGGAACGGGCTCCTGCTCCTGAATCTTGTCGTCTTCAGCCGGCGCCATTTTCCAAAATGGCACCGAAAAATGGCGGCGGCCATAGACGAAAAAGATTGGACGGCAGGAGGTCCTTCCGGACCCCCGCTGGACTTTTGGCAAGTCTCGTGGGGGTCAGGAGGCCCCCCACAAGCTGGCCAAAAGTTCCTGGAGGTCCAGCGGGGGTCAGGGAGCGATTTCCCGTCGCGAATCATTTTCGTATGGAAAATGGCGCCGGCAGGAGATCGACTGCAGGAGGTCGTTCAGCGAGGGTTCCGGCGCCTCGCTGAACGACCTCCTGCAGTCGATCTCCTGCCGGCTCCATTTTCCGTACGAAAACGATTCGCGGCGGGAAATCGCTCCCTGACCCCCGCTGGACCTCCAGGAACTTTTGGCCAGCTTGTGGGGGGCCTCCTGACCCCCACGAGACTTGCCAAAAGTCCAGCGGGGGTCCGGAAGGACCTCCTGCCGTCCAATCTTTTTCGTCTATGGCCGCCGCCATTTTTCGGCGCCATTTTGGAAAATGGCGCCGGCTGAAGACGACAAGATTCAGGAGCAGGAGCCTGTTCCGGACCGCTGCCGTTCCGGACCGCCGCTGGACCCGCAGGTTATTTAAGTTATTTGGGGGGGGGTTCGGGAGGGTGGGGGATTTAATTTAAAGGGTCGGGGGTGGGTTTTAGGGGGTTTTAATGTGCCGGTTTTTCGATTTTTCGATTTTTCGATTTTTAACGATTTTTAACGATTTTTCACGATATTTTACCCCCCCAAACGGCAACAATACGATTCCCTCCCCCTCCCAGCCGAAATCGATCGTTAAGACGATAGAGGACACGATTCACATCCCTACAAGACAGAGGAACTCACATTCTGGAGAAGCATGAATAACTGCGTACATGGTGTGGATGAGAGTGTTTATGCTTCTTGCAGCTTGGGATGGCATTTCAAGGACTTCTGGGTAGAAATGATGTCCATCTATCAAAGAAGAGTTGAAGTGTCTTTCACAACAGACAGCAAACTAGGATCATCTGTGTTTTCTGGAAAAAGGTAAGTATAAGACCTCAGGTAAGTAAAACATTGAACACTTGTTTAGAAATAGGAAAAAAAGAGCAACATCTGGAAAGCTATCTATACTAATGTTCACCGTATGGAAAATAAAATCCTAGATCCACAGGGAGTCATGAAAGAGACTGATTTGCATGTAGTGGCTGTCACGGGGATATGGTACATGGAAATACATGACTGGGATATAGATATTCCAGATTATAACCAATTCAGAATGGACAGGGTAGGAAGAAAGGAAGGAAGAGTATATATAAAAAATATTATTAAAGTAACAGAACTGTAGCACTTACAAAGTAAAGAGGGTGTTCTGTGGGTTAATCTACAAAGAAGGAATGGAACATCCATCTGTCAACTGGTAACCAAACCCACATGGGAGGACAATATTTTTGATCTGATACTTAACAAAGGGGACATTGTTTCTGATTTCATAGTGGATAATCATCTGGGATCTAATGATTACTGGATGATAGGGATGTGAATCGTTTTAGGACGATTAAAATTATCGTCCGATAATTTTAATATCGTCTTAAACCGTTATGGAACACAATACAATAGAGATTCTAACGATTTATCGTTATAAATCGTTAGAATCGTGAGCCGGCACACTAAAACCCCCTAAAACCCACCCCGACCCTTTAAATTAAATCCCCCACCCTCCCGAACCCCCCCCAAATGACTTAAATAACCTGCGGGTCCAGCGGCGGTCCGGAACGGCAGCGGTCCGGAACGGGCTCCTGCTCCTGAATCTTGTTGTCTTCAGCCGGCGCCATTTTCCAAAATGGCGCCGAAAAATGGCGGCGGCCATAGACGAACACGATTGGACGGCAGGAGGTCCTTCCGGACCCCCGCTGGACTTTTGGCAAGTCTCGTGGGGGTCAGGAGGCCCCCCACAAGCTGGCCAAAAGTTCCTGGAGGTCCAGCGGGGGTCAGGGAGCGATTTCCCGCCGCGAATCGTTTTCGTACGGAAAATGGCGCCGGCAGGAGATCGACTGCAGGAGGTTGTTCAGCGAGGCGCCGGAACCCTCGCTGAACGACCTCCTGCAGTCGATCTCCTGCCGGCGCCATTTTCCGTACGAAAACGATTCGCGGCGGGAAATCGCTCCCTGACCCCCGCTGGACCTCCAGGAACTTTTGGCCAGCTTGTGGGGGGCCTCCTGACCCCCACGAGACTTGCCAAAAGTCCAGCGGGGGTCCGGAAGGACCTCCTGCCGTCCAATCGTGTTCGTCTATGGCCGCCGCCATTTTTCGGCGCCATTTTGGAAAATGGCGCCGGCTGAAGACAACAAGATTCAGGAGCAGGAGCCTGTTCCGGACCGCTGCCGTTCCGGACCGCCGCTGGACCCGCAGGTTATTTAAGTCATTTGGGGGGGGGGGTTCGGGAGGGTGGGGGATTTAATTTAAAGGGTCGGGGGTGGGTTTTAGGGGGTTTTAATGTGCCGGTTTTGCGATTTTTAGATTTTTCATGATATTTTACCCCCCCAAACGGCAACAATATGATTCCCTCCCCCTCCCAGCCGAAATCGATCGTTAAGACGATCGAGGACACGATTCACATCCCTACTGGATGATGTGATTCTGTAGATGGTAATGACTCATTCTCAGGTAAGGGTCCTAAAATGAAGATGTCCAGGAGTAATTTGCTGGCTAGGAAAATCTAGAGGAAACAGAAGAGAAATGGGCAAACTAAAAGCTGTTATTGTAAAAGCAACTAATCTTTTTTAGGGTCATTCATCAAACTGTGTTATGGCATTAACGCAAGCGATAACACATTAAAGCATTCGTTAATGCCATCACGCATGTGATAAAAACACTAGGTCATGGCACAAATGCATATTTTTGGAAGGGATGGGATCAGGGAGGAGTTTGGGTGGGATTTACAAAACTGAGGGGCAGTATTGCACTTTGTGATAGCATAACGCATGCTATTGCACAGTTTTAATGCTGGAAATAACTATACCATTTGTCCTGGTGTTAGGCTGTGCGATATGCCCGAAATGGCCTTAAAGCAATTTGTGATACATTTTTAGAATTGCATTTTGGCCATTTCTGAGCTTGGGCTAGAGTGAGAGAGAGAGAAAAGAGCCTCTGGGGAGGCCCTCACAGTGTGTAACTATTTATATCTCAATAGGTGGGCCATCTAATAGCTTGAGGTGAGGTGTTGGTGGTGGTTTAGGGGCCAGTTTCTCATGTTGAGTGAGACGTACGAACAGAACAGTACACCTTGGTGAAGATTTGACATCATTTGGAGAGATGAAAGTCTCACAGAGATTAAATGTTGAACTATGTTATCTCGCCCTAGCTTGATGGTACCCTGTTATAGTGTCCTTCAAGCTAGGATGAGAGAACATAGTAGAAAAAGCATCTTTTGTGAGACTTTCCTCACTCCAAATGATGTCAAATCTTCACAGAGTGTACTGTTCTGTTCGTACACCTCACTCTACATGAGAAACTGGCCTTAGACCTTAAACCAACACTTCACCTCAAGCTATTAGATGCCCATCCTATTGAGAAATAAATACTTGACCAATATGAAGATCTTGTAAATTCTCTCTCTCCCTCTCTCTCCCTCTCCCCCCCCCCCCTCCCTTTCATTGTCCTGGAAGAGATGTGATTAGGGACTACTCTAGATCTAATCATCACCATGCTGCACAATATGGAATGAGAGGTAACAGTGGTGGAACCACTTATCTATAGTTATCATAACATAATTACTGAAGGGAAGACATTAAGGAAAACTACTGAATTAGCATTTAACTATAAAAGGGAGACTATGATAAAATGAGGAGATTAGTAAGAAAAAAACATAAAAGGAGCCTTTTCAAGTTTAAAAGTTTGTATATGGCATGGATGCTATTTAAAAGCAATATCTTGAAAGCCCAGACTAATTGTATTCCATGCATTAAAAAAGAACAAACAATGGCCATCATGTTTAAGTGGTGAGGTAAAAGGACATCATTCAAACACGGATGGCAGATGATATAATAAAGGGTTATAAATCACCAGGCAGATTATATATACTCCCGAGTTCTGAAAGAACTAAATATAGAATTGCAAGCTTATTACTATTAATCTCCAACTTCTCATTCAAATCAGCTTTGGTACCTGAGATTGGAGGGTGGACAATGTAATGCCCATTTTTAAAAAGGGCTCCAGGTGTGCTCCAGGAAACTACAGACCAATGAGTCTGATGTCAGTGCTGAGCAAAATGGTAAAAGCTATTTTGAAGAACAAAATTACTGGCCATCTGAGTAGAGACTAATGGGGAAGGGCCAACATGGATTTTGCAAAGAGAAATGCCTTTAAATCTGTTAGATTTTTTGAAGGGGTTAACAAATATATTGACAAGAATGAGTCAATTGATATAGTGTATTTAGATTTTCAGAAGGCATTTGACAAATTCCTTATTGAGAGACTCATCAGAAAATTGAAAAGTTATGGAAAAGGATGCAATGTCTTATTGAGGACTGGTATCTGGCTAAAGGATAGGAAAGAGAGTAGGACTGAATGATCATTTCTCTCAGTGGAGAAAGAGAAATAGAAGTATGCCTCAGGGATCGGTTCTGGGACTGATGCTTTTTTTTATTGCATTTTCAAAACTTTATAACAAATTATAATAGAGTACAGATATTTTGTAATACATCATAATATATTGGTCGAACATATCTTGAAACCTTATCTGCTTCATCAGGAAATAGAGGGAGAGCTAATATTAATGAGTGGAAAGAAAAAAGAATAGAGGAACTGAAAGATCCAACAAATCATTAGTAATATGAGGCGACAACTGGTTACAATCCTATTCTCCTAGCCATTTTCTGTGGTCATTGGACATGAGAGTCCAAAAACACTTGGAGTTGAGAAATGTCAAAGAAAATATACTTATGATTTGAGTACATTATGTCACACCTACTGTTACGCTCCTGCCCACAAAGAGCGTGGGCAGGCTCTTACCTTGCCACAGCCAGTCGGGCTGCTGACGCTGCTTGCTTTCTCCCTGAATCAGCTGGGGCTGTCCCCGCAGCTGTTCCTGCCTTCTCCCGACGTGCTGCTGCGATCCCGGGCCCTTGAGTCAGCAGGCCATCTCTGCTGGTGCCTGCTACAGCCCAGGTCCTTGCCTGGCTGGGAAGCCGTCCCTGCCAGTGCCTGCAGCCTGCTACAGCTCTCTACTCTGCCTGCAGTCTTACCTCTCCTCCTGGGGCTGTCTTCACGGCATGGAGCCGTTCCTGCAGTCAGCCCTTCTCCTGCTTCAGTCCTTGCTGCTCTCTGTTCTCTCTGCCGGTGCCTGCAGCCAGCCTTACCTCTCTCTGCTTCTTCCTGCTTCATTCCTTGCAGCTGGGAGCTGCTCCACTGACCTACCTTCACCCAGCTCCAGCCCAGGGCTGCTCCACCGCTTCCCTGGCCTTCCACATGGCTGAGGACGCCACCAGCTTCCAGCTCTTCTCTCCAGCTCCCTAGGGCGCGGGTGTGCTCCTCTCTGCTCCTCTTCAAGGGCCAGCCAGGTGTGGCCCCCTGCTGACCCCTCCCTGGGCATTGTCTACCTCAGCCCTACTAAAGGGCTCAGCTTCCAGTCTGACTTTGCCTTCGCAAGGAGTTGGTCACTCCTGAGATCCTTCGCTCCAGGAAGTCGTCCGTGTTCCAGCACTTCTGCAAGGTCCTGTGTTTCATGTTCTCTGTCGGATCTCCTTGTCTAGTTGTTCCAGTCCTGATGTTCCTCTCCTGATGTTTCCAGCCCAGATGATGCAAACCTTGTTCCTGTATTCGCCTGTAAGCTAGCACCTTGTTCCTGCATTGGTTAATGTCCTGGTACCTCGCGGCAAGCCATGTTGTGGTCCGTGACCAGCCCTCGGGGCGGGCTGTGTAGGGCGCTTCGTGATGCAAGCCATGTACCTCGTTTCTGAATCTCTGAGAAGTATTTACCTTGTTCCTGAATCTCCTGAAAGCTAGCACTTCGTTCCTGTATCTTCAAAATGTCCTGGTGTCTCGCGGCAAGCCATGTCGTGGTCCGTGACCAGCCCCACGGGGCGGGGCTGCGTAGGGCGCTTCGTGATGCAAGCCATGCACCTCGTTCTAAGTCCGTGAGAATGCCTTACCTTGTTTCTGAACCTGCTGAAAGCCTGGTATCCTGCGGCAACCCCTGTCGTGGTCTGTGACCAGCCCCACGGGCGGGCTGTGTAGGGCGCTTCATGTTGCCAGTCTCGAACCTCGCCCTTGAGTCTCCTGTATGCATCATACCTCGTTCCTGACTCCACGTCTCTTGTCCAGTACCACGTTCCTGAGTCTACGTCTGCACTTCCAGTACCACGTTCCTGAGTCTACGTCTGCACTTCCAGTACCATGTTCCTGAGTCTCGTCTGAATCTATGTTCCAGTCATCGCTGTCCTGGCCTCCATCCGGCCTGCCGCTTCGTGCCGTACCCTGCGGCAGGTCCGAAAGGGCTGGGAACGGTCGGAGGACTGTTCACAAGACTAACATTGCGTTGTTGGGTCTTCCGAAGCGTGCAGGTCCGGAGGAGGGCCTGTCAGCCATGTCACTCCAGCCCTGCTCCCGTCCAGCCCATGCTCAGGCATGCCACGCCTCCCGCGGCACCTCTTCAGAGCCCTCTGGGGTCGAGCCGTGGCCCAAGGACACACATCACCCAGGAGTGGGATCGCTCTCCTAGCGCTCCACAACACCTACAGGGGAATTTCAACAAAAATCTAGCCCCTATAGCTTCAACATCTGATCTCAAACCCAGGAAATTCTTCCTCCTATCTTGCGTTGTTCTAGCCAGATCAGGGTAGATCCAAAATATTTGTCCATGGAAATTAATAATTATCCAAGCAATGTCGAAGAAATAGCTGCAAAACAGCATCTCTGTTTGATGAAAATACAAATGATACAATAATGTAGCTCTTGACAAAATCTCAGTTTCTATAGTTGTTTCAAGTATCTCAGTCAAATTTAAAGATCTTTCCGATGGAATATTTCCTTCTGACACACCTGTGCTAGATCTTGTAGGTAAGTAATAAATCTTAGAAAAAACAGGTAATGATTGCTGAGGCATCTTCAGAATCTGTATCAAATATTCTTTAAACATTTCCTTTGGAGGAATCGTTTTTAACTGAGGGAAATTGAGAACTCGAAGATTGAGATATTTTAAAGAATTCTCAATAAATTCAATTTTTTCTCATTTAATAAATCAGATCTTGCAAATCTTTTCTGAAATACTTCTACTTTTTCTAAGCATTTTTCACACTTTTCCAAGTTGTTTTATTTGTAGATAATGAGTTCTCTAGGTTTGAGAAACACTGTTGAAAGTTCAAAGTGGTCTGGGTCAAATTCACAATAGCAATTTCAAACGATTTAATTGCTGTCCACAATGAACTAAGGGTGATCTCTGCTGGCTTCTGAGGTAAAATTAAATTCTCCCCCGGCCTGGACTCACATTCTTCCCCCACAGTCTGGTCTCCACTCCTCAAGCCTTCCAAAGGCGTACCGAGTGAACCTCCAAAGCCAAGGGTAGCTGGTCCCGTCTGGACAAAACCAGTATTTCAACCAGAATCTTAGACGCACCTTCAGCTTCTCCGGATCCCTTTGAAGTTGCATGTTGCAGCGGGGAGGGAGTTCTAGGAGCACCGGGGCTCAATGATATTACCTCGGCCAGCAGAGTCATCTCCCTCTCTGATTCAGCCTCTGCAGTGGCCCTCTCCTCCGGCGTCATCCCTGGTGTCGACAAGAAAAAGGAAGAAATTTGCAGCTGTGCTGTTGTAGGCAAGGAAGATGAGGTTGATATCTCCCGTACCTTAGCCTTCCTCTTAGTGTGCAGCATAATCCAAATGGAAAAATCAAGGTAAATGCTATATCAGAAATACGAGGTGGGAGAGCTCCTTCTTAACATCTGCCTCAGACAGAAGCCACCTTAGCTCTCTGGACTGATGCTTTTTGATATATTTATAAATGATCTGGAAAAAGGAGTGAAGAGTGAGGTGATCAAATTCACATATGACACTAAATTATTTAAATTTGTTAGATCATGAGCGATGGTGAGAGATTGCAAGAGGACTTTGCATTACTGGGGGATTGGGAGTCTAAATGGCAGATTAAATTTAATGTGGACAAATGGAAAGTGACGCATATAGGGAAAAACTATAGCTACATGATGCTTGTTTCCATATTAGGTATCATTCCCAGGAAAAGGATCTTGGTGTGTTGGAGCAGTGGTCAAAAAAGCAGATAAAATATTAGGTGTATTAGGAAAGGAACAGAAGATAAAATGGAAGATATAATGCGTCTGTATCTATCTGTGATGTGATTGCATCTTGAAGATTGTGTGCAGTTCTGGCCTCCCCATCTCAAAAAATGATACAGTAGAATTAGAAAAGAGAGAGAGAAGGATGACCAAAATGGCAAAGGGGATGGAACTAGGGGTGCGCATTCATTTGCAATGTATTGGCAATCCACAACGTATATGCCATATTCGTTGTATTCGTGGGGGTCACGAAACGTATGGCGAACACCCTCCAATACAACGTATCACTAACAAATAAACCCCCACCATCTTGACCCCCCCCAAGACATGCCAAAAGTCTCTGGTGGTCCAGAGGGGGTCCTGGAGCAATCTCCTGCACTCAGGCTGTCGGCTGCCGGTATTCAAAATGGCGCCGATAGCCTTTGCCCTTACTATGTCACAGGGGCTACCAGTGCCATTGGTTGACCCCTGTCACATGGTAGGAGCAATGGACGGCCGGCACCATCTTGAGCAATGGATGGCGCCAGCCATCCATTGCTCCTACCATGTGACAGGGGCCGACCAATGACACCGGTAGCCCCTGTGACATAATAAGGGCAAAGGCTATCGGCACCATTTTGAATACCGGCAGCCGACAGCCCGAGTGAAGGAGATCACTCCAGGACCCCCGCTGGACCACCAGGGACTTTTGGCAAGTCTTGGGGGGGTCAGGAGGGTGGGGGTTGTAGTTAATTAAATTTAAAGGATTGGGATGGGGCTTATTTTTGGGAAACAAATACATATGTAACTAATGAACGGATCAGGGTCCCCCAAGAATGGATGCAACAGATTTGGGTCCCCACGAATACAAATACCAAATGGGACAAATCCGTCCCTGCTGCACATCCCTAGATGGAACAGATCCCCTATGATGAAAGGCTAAACAGGTTAGGGCTCTTCATCTTGGAGAAGAGATGGCTGAAATAAATATGATAGAGGACTATACAATTTTGAGTTGGGTGGAATGAGTAAACAAGAAATTATTTACTCTTTTAAATAGTACTAGTACTAAGGGACACTCCATTTAACTATAAGGTAGCATATTTAAAACAAATCAGAAAAAGTATTTTGGTGGCATTTTGCCCTTACCATGTGACAGGAGCTACGGGTACAATTGTTTGGCCCCTGTCACATGGAAGGAGCAATGGATAGCCCGTGCCATTTTCTAAGATGGTGCCGGCCATCCATTGCTCCTACCATGTGACAGGGGCCGACCAATGGTACCGGTAGCCCCTGTCACATGGTAAGGGCAAAGGGCCACCAGCACCATTTTGATTCCTGGCCCGAGAGGTAGAGATCGCTCCTGGGACCTCGCTGGACCACCAGAGCTTTTAGTAAGTCTTGGGGAGGATCGGGATGGTGTGGGGGGTTGTAATTAAGTAAATTTGAAGGGTTGGTATGGGTTTTGTTTTTCAGTCCGTTCCCGAAAGCGAAACAAAAAATGTTTCCAGGTTCGGGGAGTGGACCAAAATTGTCCACCCCGAACCCGAAAACGAAAACGAACCGAAAAAACTTGTGCACATCCCTAGAAGAATAGTCATTTTCTGAAAGCCCAGACCACAAAGCCCTCAAATATGTTTTTTAAATCCCAACTCAGGGGCCAAGCCCCACCCTCTGCTGCCATTAATCCTCCACCATTGCTTGGAACTCATCTACAAGACTAGAACAAAGATGGCAGCCAAGCCAGTCATGTCAGGTCACCATCTGATAGGGATGTGAATCGTTTTTCAACGATTAAAATTATCGTCCGATATTTTTAATATCGTCTTAAATCATTATAGAACACAATACAATAGAAATTCTAACGATTTATTGTTAAAAATCGTTAAATCGTGTTAGTGCGCACTAACAGAAAATGATACAAATTGACACTTTCCAGGTCAATGAAGGTCAGTTAGGAATGAATATGTATTCCTATTGGCTGGCTGTGCTCTTATCTATTGATGTTACCAAGGTTCCCACTGAGGTAATGGTTGGGGGGATGTGAAATGGAAACAGTTGGAAGCTTGACAAAAAAAGTAATGTGATGATCATCACTCATGTGACTAGAACTTGTTTGTTTATTATTTTTGTTAGCAGGCACGTGAAATGCCTAGGTAGGCAGGCAGTGCACCACTCCAGCAGTCACACCATTGCTTCCTGTGCATTACATTATGTGTACACATTGATTCCAGCTTGGGGATAAGGCAGGTCTCCTTTACTGCACACATTGACTCCAGCTTGTGGAAAAGGCAGGTCTCCTTTACTGCACCCATTGACTCCAGCTTGGGTACAAGGCAGGTCTCCTTTCCTGCACACAATGACTCCAGCTTGGGGAAAAGGCAGGTCTCCTTTACAGCACATTGACTCCAGCTTGGGGAAAAGGCAGGTCTCCTTTACTGCACACATTGATTCCAGCTTGGGGATAAGGCAGGTCTCCTTTACTGCACACATTGACTCCAGCTTGGGGATAAGGCAGGTCTCCTTTACTGCACACATTGACTCCAGCTTGTGGAAAAGGCAGGTCTCCTTTACTGCACACATTGACTCCAGCTTGTGCCAGGGTTAGGGCACTGTGTGCAGGAAGATCACAACACCCCTGGTATCAGGGTTAGGGCACAAGTTCTAGTCACATTGACTGATCACATTACTTTTTTTGTCAAGCTACCAACTGTTTCCATTTCCCATTCCCCATATACTGTCAGTGGGAACCTTGGTAACATGAATAAATAAGAGGGCAGCCAATAGGAATACATATTCATTCCTAAACTGACCTTAACTGACCTGAAAAGTGTCAAATTGTATCATTTTCTGTTAGTTTTTTCCGATTAGTGCGCACTAACTCCCGTTAGTGCGCACTAATATACAATTATGGTCCAGCAACTGACAAGTAAGTATGAAAAGGCAGAATGACCTGAGAACAGTTAAGTTCATAGATAGTTGTAGCGTGCCATGAAGCCATTGTCTCTGTTCAGACCTAGGGTAATGGTGTAAGTGTGAGGGAGAGGTGTTCTTCTGCCCAACTAAGCAAATATTTAATTTTAGATTTTTAGATTTTTTTCAACCCCTACAGTTCATGAATTAACCTTAGGAACTTATTTCCGTTTAGAATGCCTGCTGCAAAGCTTTAATCTTAAATTTTTTGCTAATATTTTCATTTTAGCATGTTCATGGTTTAAATTTTAACTTAGTAACATAACATAGTAATGGCCGCAGAAAAGGACAAAATGGTCCTTCCAGTCTGCCTAACAAGCTTCTTATGGTAGTACCTGCCATGCCGTGCAGGTTACCCCATGTTCCTCTTAAAGATAGCAACTGCCACTCCTTGCAGTTATTTGATGAGCCTTCTTGAAAATTCAGACTGTGCTGATATGTTTTGCTTATGGGGTTGGCCTTAGAAGCAATTCTATTCTTTTTCACTTATGTCTGCATATCACTATGCCAGACCGTAAAAGTCAGGGCCCATGAGAGTGGTCATCTAAATCCAATTCCTTTTCCATCCCCTCCCCCTCCGACCACTGTCAAAGTGGAGAGTGATGATGTAGTTGTGTCAAAAGCATCAAGGCTTAAGGATAGTATTCCCTTGCCTTCTGTTAAGGGTAGTAATTACTGCTCCATGCAGGTTACCCCCATGCTTAACGATTCCCAAGTCCATAAAAGTCGGGACCCTCATTGGTTGTTATCTGAATCCAACTCCCCTTTTCCCTTTTAGCAGAATATTTATGTCTAAACTATATTACCATACTGAAACTCCTGATAATTGTCTCATTAGCCCTATTAATAATGACACCAAGCAGGTCAAGCATTAAGTAATCATAATTTGTCATAAAATGTTCATATTTGTAAAGTTCGCATTTAACATAAATCTATTAATCATAATATTATTTTAATCATATTTTTCATTCAATTATTATCTACTTTTCTATTAAAGGCATTCATGAGAAAACATAGCCTACCACATGCTTTTGCATATGCTTCTGCTACCTCAGTGCCAGCAATATGTTTTCTAACATTTGTAGTAAGATAAACATTACAGTTTCAAGCTCCTAAAAATGAATATTCAGGATCAGAAGGATTATGTTACTTTTTTATTACCACATAAAAAAAACAACTTCTCTATGTTTTTTTTTTCTTGAACACAGGGGACTAGTCAAGCAAACTTCACAGTGGAATAGCCAGCCTCTTTGATAAAATATTCCACTTTATTATAACATCTCTTATCATGTATTACATAACATGCACTGCTTACCTCCAATCATATACTCATAGCCTTCCTTTAGGTCAAAGATATTGCGGAAGATGCCTTCTCCTGGAGATATGGGGCCTCCACATACCATCTTGTCCAGGTGATATGCTACTCTTTAGTTTGTTGATTTACCCTATTACGTTTTCCAGGTTCACTGAGATTTATTTAATTTCCTCTGAATTATCACCTTTAAATATCACTTCTGGCATGGGTATCTGCCATATATTCTCAGTTGAAATTGAAGCAAAGAAACCATTTAATCTCTGTTAAGGATGGAAATGAAGAAAATAATGCATGGGTGTAACTTGCTGATGTAGCGGTTACTACCTTAAACCAATATGTCTGATACTTTGATGCAACTCAAACATTGCTCTCTGCTTCGATGGCAAGGTTAAAAGGGAAATTGGATTCAACAGCAACCAACAAGGGCCCTGAGTTTTATGTTCTGGGAAACTGATAAGCATGGGGTAACCTACACAGAGCAGCAGATACTACCATAGGCTTGCTGGGCAGACTGGATGGACCATTTGGTCCTTTTCTGCCATCACTTCTATGTTTCTATGTTTCTGCTACGGTCTGGTCCTCTTTTAGTACAACTTTTACCTTTGGATCATCTAATGGTCCATGAAAATGTTTTTTTTTATGAATATTTGCTTCTTCAGCAAGCTTCTTTTCAAATTCTGTCTTTACCTTCCTTTTTAACATTAAAGCTGTCTTTCCATACAGGAAAGAAAGGCAACCATGGTACAACAGGAAATAGAAAAAAACAAACTACTTCTCTGAATTTTGCTGGGCAGTAATAGAAGAGATTTCCGAGCTTAAATGAGGAAGCAGCAGAGAAACTTTACTTAATCATCGGGAAAAGCTTTTAATATATACTCTGGCTACAGCCCAACCAACAGGGTTTAATTTAGAAGTGGAATGACTTGAATTTAGTTTCCATTCAGTTATTTTTTATATATTGTCAACATTGTCAATAAAGTTGCAGTATTTAGTGCAGCGACTGTCAAGCAAACACAGACCTATCAGTTCATAGTACGTAGGCAATGTTGATTGGCTCAAGGAACTTTAATAATATGATGCCTCTTTTTCATTTTCAGTGAAAAATTGATGGAAACTCTCAAACAGGGACACATTGATTTAAAGGCCATTTGGACCTATTTCTGAATTCTTCTATTTGTATTTGAAAATTAAGAATAAAGAAAGAATGATAAGATATAGTGATTCATATCGGGGCATGAGAGAGTGTAACATTTTCTCAAAGGGTGTAGTGTATTGTCTGCATATGAAGGTTCTTTCATATCTCATAAAAATTCTTAGCCTTCAGCATTTTAAAAAAAAAATAAATAACAGTTATACTTTCAGATGTAGGAGGAGGAAAATGTTTTTTGGCATTAATTACTGCTCAAGTTAGCACATTCTTCCTTTTTAATTTTATGATATTGACCAATCTTTGCCAGGTCTTTTCATGTTATGTAGGCAGGATTGCTGAAAGATTCATCCTTTTCATATACATAGGGCTTCATTTTCTAATCGGATTGCACGCGATAAGGGACGTTTCGCACGCAAAATGTCCCTTATCGCGTGTGCTACCAAAATGGGGGCGGAGTCGGCCCCGGAAGAGGAGGAGTTGGGGCATCACCGGGGCCGACTCCGCAAAGACGCCGCGGACGACGAAAAGGTAAGGCCCTTTTCACGTCCGAGTTCGCGCCCAATAGCTACACATCCTACGGTGGCGCTATTGGGTGCAAAACTGGCAGCGATCGCATCGCGACGGTGCGATCGCTGCCGGCTAGCGCAGGCCCACCTCCCGTTTTGGCCCCCTGCCCCTCATTCCCTAAAGTATCGCAGGCCTGCGATACTTTAGAAAATGAGGCCCATAGTCAATAAAGGATTTAAGTACTTTTCTCTTCATCATGTCTTTATCACTAATACCATTAGAGGGACCAATTTCCATATTATTTATTTAGTTGTTTATTTATTTAGTACAATTTCTTATCTGCATTTTTGAATTAATATCATCCCAGATAGTATAAAGAAACTTAAATAACAAGAAAAGGTGAACTTTGAAAAATTGTGTATGTAAAAATCAGCATATATATGTGTAAAATAGTATATACTCGCCTATCTGCTATTTTATAAACCTAAAAATGCACATGTAAGTAAGGGTATGTGAGTAAATTTGCATTTATAAAACATGGGCACGCTAGGGGCATTCTGGGGCAGGGTCAACATTTATGCAAATAAGTTACTATTTTATAAGCAATTTATACATGTAAATTTGGCAGCTTACTCCTGCTCTATATGTAGAGTAGAAGATTGTAAATATTTTTAAAGTGAAATATTGATGGGTGGGGGATCTGGCTGAAGATCCAGGAAGGCCTCAATCTGTAGATGGACTGGGAGAACTGGTAGACTAATTGGTAAAACTCGCAACTTCATTGCCAAATGTATGTTAGAAAATCTCCCAAATTACGTGCATAAAAGCCAATGAATGGATTGTAAATGTATGTAAATTATGCAGATAAAATCCCCATGTTTAAATTTTTAAAGTTAGATGTAAAAATTTATGAGTACAGCAGTTGGGCATTACTTATCGGGATAAATTTTGATTTATCTGGCTACATAGAGACTTTTCCACTCCTTAGATAAATCTTGAAAGTGACATTTATCCAGATAAACTTCAATTTATCTGGCTAAGCAATGGAACTTCTCTGGACAATTTCTGACTTATAAGTAGCTCTATTTGAATCTTAGAAATCTTTTGTAAGATAGATGGATATGTCTCAAATAGAGATACTTTTCTGGATAAGTAAGATAGACGGATAAGTCTCAAATAAAACTACTTATCCAGATAAGTAGCAATGTTTAATGACTTATCTGGCTAAGTGGTGGTTTGCTGCTACTTAACCAGATAAATCTAAACTTGTCCAAATAAATACTGCTGCTTAGCTCTATATATCATAATGTCTGGATAAGTGCTGCTACTTGGCTGGTTAAATCGGAACTTATCCGGATAAATGCATTAAGGATTTGTGTGTTTTTTTTACATGTGTACATGTGTTACAGGAGTGACGACAATAGGAATCGGATAAAACAAGCCCTTTATTGAAACGCCCGACTCTGGCCGAGTTTCGCTCTTTGCACAGAGCTGCCTCAGGGGCAACTACAAATAGACACATAAGTAATTAAAACACATATATATATAAAAAATAATAAAGGAAAATGTGCACATATCATAAAAGCTTTTCACATAAATAATAACATAAATAATAACATAAAATTGTCATACAACCAAAAAGACATAAAACCAAATAAATACATATATATATGTGTGTTGACCAAAGAAGTAAATAAACTTAAAAAACATGTATATATGAAAAAATAAAAACATGATGAACAAATTACAATGTATGTAAACTTAATCATAAATAAATGAAAAAGCTGACAAAGCGAAATGCAAAATGCAAAAAATTGCAGAGATGGCGACCTTGTGTCAAATGTAATATATAAGTTGTAAATATAAATGTAAAGAAGCCAATAATAATTAATGCTTACTTAATAAATCCAGGACTTGGGATTGTCAATGTAGAAAGTAGCACATTAGTTGTCCTAATTGTATGAAAAACAAATATCAAATGAAAAAATGTGAAGATAAATAAAGATAAGGAACAATATACTCAAAGTAGAAATATAAAAAAGGAAGAAAGTAAGATAGAATCAAATTTATGGAAAGCAAAAAAGAAATAAAAATAAAAATAAAAACAAAAACGTGCTTAATGAAGTGTACCTACAGCATGGATGAATTCATGCGAAAACAATTAGATTTTTCTTATCCACATAGCAGAGCTATGAATAACAACTGTAATGTCAAACACATTCGATGTGTATAAGCTGTAAAAAATAAATGATATATTAGATAAGTTTAAAAAGGGGAATGAACATATTAACTTATTGTATCTAAAGGAAAGGATGACTTGTTGACTTGTTGAGACTACTAAATATAATAAACAATGATGATATGTTAACTTACTGAATCTAAAAAATGGATGAAAAAAATAGTGTGTTGTGGAAAACAGCAGGATAAGATGTATGGCTTAGTATCTCTAAAATATGTGTCAATTAGTGCTGCTGACTAATAATCTTTACAGAAAAAGGGGGTTTGAAAGATGTGCTATGCTTGAAAATAGCTGACAAAAACAGAGGCTTAAAAGTTATGCCGTGAGCCCAACATTTCTCTCTTCTCTGACAACGTGAAGCAAAATACTTAACCAAATAAACACTCTTATTGAGGAGTCGAACAGGCAATACTTACAGCCAAACTGACGAGCAAAGTCACAAATTGTCAAGCACTAGAACGCCGGAAATGACGTCATTTATACAAAATCACGTGAAGCAATGGCGATTTTGGCGCCAAAAATTAGGGAAGGATCAGAGACGCTGTCATTCATGCAAAACAATGGCGATTGAAAACGCTATGAAGACTAATGTGAAACACTGGAATACTGTAAATAATATATAAAGAAAATATAAAAACAATATAGACAAATGGATTGGATATAGTAAAATCTAAAGGCTTAAATAAAGAAAAATTAAATTAAACGGTATAGTATGTGGTTACAGTAAAAGAATAGTGTAAAAAAGTGGGATAACAAAAAATGAAAAATAAAAAATATAAAATATATGGATAGGAATACTGTAAAAGATAATAATAAGTAAATAAATAAATAAATAAGCATCCTGTAAAAAATAAATATCCTATAAAAAATAAATAAACATTCTGTAAAAAATATTATTGGCTCAAATGTAAAATGTAAAAATATTAAAAATGACACAAGGTATATTTTATAGATACACTCCAAGATCTAATTCACTATTGAGACCTTCTGGTATTACAGTATTGAATTCATAAATAAATTTTTGTTCAATCCTAAGTAGTGCACTATTAAAATCACCACCTCTCCAGTTGATATTCATTTTATGTATCACACAAAACTTGAAATCTGTAAATCTATGACCTTTATCAATGCAATGTGCAACCATGGGTTTGCCCTCTTTCAGTCTGTTGATTGCACTCTTATGTTCAATAATCCTGCGGTTAAACTGTCTAATAGTTTTTCCTATGTACCACTTGTTGCAGGGACACATAGCCACGTATATAACACCTGAGCTCTTGCAATTACTTGAATGATTAAGTTTGAAAATCCTGTCCGTGTTTGGAACTTTAAGACTCTGTGTTCTCAAATTTACAATGCAAACACTGCAGTCTCCACAGGGACTATGACCTGCTTTTCCTTTATTTTCTATCTGTGCCATGGGTAAAACTGAAGGTACTAAAAATTCTTTAAGATTTTTCTCCCGTTTGTTTGCCACCATTATTTGACTATCTTGAAAAGCTGGAAGAGCTTGGAGGATATGCCAGTGTTTTCTGATGACCTGTGTAATACTGTGTGATAAACCTGTGAATGTAAGTGGACATATTATCTTGTGCATTTCTTTCTTTTCGCTTTTTCCCTTTGTCACACCTTTGTGCTTGGATTGTAACAAGACAGTACGCTGTTGTTGATCAGCTCTCGCAAAGCATTCATCTATGCAGTCCTAAGGGTAACCCCTATCCAAAAACCGTTGTTTCATCTGCTCAGATCTCATCCTAAACGTAGTTGTGCTTGTACATAGACGTTTAAGCCGTAAGAATTGGCTATAAGGAAGGTTACGTATGAGTGTTTTATTATGACAACTGTCATATAATAAAAATTTGTTCCTGTCGGTAGGTTTGTGATAGATATCTGTTTCAAAACCTCCATATGTTTTCTTGATCAGTATATCCAAAAAAGGTATCTCTGTTGAATTGAATTGCATTTTGAAATTCAAATTTGAATCTAGACTATTCAACCATTCTAAAAACTGTAATAAAACCTCACTGCTGCCATTCCAAACTAAAAACACATCATCAATATATCTTTTCCAAAGTACAATCTTATCTTTAAAATGATGCTCAGTTAAAAACATTTGTTCAAAATCAGCTACGTAGAGGTTGGCAATAGATGGGGCCATAGGAGACCCCATAGCTACACCTTTGATTTGCAAGAAGTATTCACAATTAAAAGAGAAAAAATTATTGGTGAGTGCTAAAGTTGCTAATTCGATGATAAACTGATTGGGTATGCGAGAGTTAACATTGTGTGTATGTACTATTTTCTCAACTATATCCACTGCCTTAGGGCCTCATTTTCCATTATCGCAGTGGTAACGCATTGTTACCGCGTGCGATAAAAATCGGGGGCGTGGCCCATGCAAATAGGTGGTTTTTCGTGGTTCGCGAATGTTTCGCCACACGCGCTACCAGCGCGTGCGGCGAAGCTGTTTCGCGTGCGGCGAAGCTGTTTCGCGTGCGGCGAAACAAATATCGCAGTACGCGAGGAAAAGGTCAAAATAATATCGCGTACCGCGCCGTTGCCGCGGTACGCGATACAAAATGAAACCAAATACCGCGTCACGCGATAATGTGTCTGGTATAAAACCTGACTTCCTGCCCCTCCTCCTTTGAGGGTTTGGAAGGAGTGTTGGATAGTGAAGGTAGGTGTTGGTGGTATAGAGAAGTGGTTTAGAGAATTGAATACTGAGTGCGCTGTCCTGTGTTTCTGTTATACTTTGTTTCCCTTTACCTTGTGTCTTTTGTAATCTGTGTTTGAGTGCAAGTTTGTTAGTCAACTGTTTGTCCATCTGTGTGGAGGAGGGGGGAGGAGGAGGAGGAGGAGGGGGAGGAGGAGGAGGAGGAGGAGTGTGGTGGTGGTGGTGGTGGTGAGGAGGAGGAGAGAGAGGAGTGTGTTGGTGGTGGTGGTGGTGAGGAGGAGAGAGAGGAGTGTGTTGGTGGTGGTGGTGGTGAGGTGGAGGAGAGAGGAGTGTGTTGGTGGTGGTGGTGGTGAGGAGGAGGAGAGAGGAGGATGGAGCGTGAGAGGAGTGGCAGGAGAGGAGAGGAGAGGGGTGTTGAGAGGAGGGGGAGGGGGAGGGGGATGGGGAGGGGGAGGGAGGAGGGGGAGGAGGAGGGACGTAGGGGACTGAGGAGTAGGAGCAGGGACCGGGACAGGGGTAGTGGGAGAGATAGGCAGGAGGGAAGAGATAGGAGGGAGGGGGAGGGGGATGGGGTAAGGCAGGATAGGATGGCGGGAAGAGGTAGGGCTAGACAGGCAGGGCAGAGGGGAAGGGAGTGGGAAGTGCAGGGTCAGGTGGGGGGGGGAGGAAGGGAGTGGGGAACCTGGGGGGGTGGAGAGAGAGGACAGGGAGGAAAACCCTCCGGAAGTGGCACCCCAACCAGGCAGCCAGGCCAGGGTCAGGCAGCGTGCTGTCAGGTTCAGCCAGGAGGACAATGACCTGCTCATCGAGGGTGTCCTGCGCCACTATCCGCGGCTGTTTGGCAATCTGTCAGTGAGGACCAGCAAGGCAGCAAAGGCCGAGATCTGGGCCAGCATAGCTGGCCACATACAGCGGGAGAGCGGCATCCATCGCACCGGGGAGCAGGTGGCCCACCGCTACCGTGACGTTAAGGCCCAGCTGAAGACCCGCATCGCTGACAGGAACCAGTACCTGAAGGCCACAGGCGGACGGTCCCCATGCCCCATCCGCTTCACACCCATGGAGCAGCAACTGATGGAGCGTCTGGGACCAGATGTCTTCGAGGGATTGCATCCCCACCTGGATACATCCCACCTCGAAGATGGTAAGCTGCCCTCTGGGGCCCTTTCCCCCCCCCCCCCCCTGTGAACGGTCGTAACACAATGTTTAGGCCAGGTTTCAGTTTCTGTTACCCATGTGCTCTGCAGAACTGTAGTGGCCCCCCCTCCCCCAGTTAGCAAGGGGCAGGCAGCAGGGTGCAAGACATGCTGGCAACAGGTCACTGTCTCCATGAGGGCCTGGCCTGTGAACAGGCCAGGCCCAAACTGACTCAGTGAGCTGGGCCCAGAAGCCTGGCCTGTGCACAGGCCAGGCTTCTGGGCCCAGCCCCCCTCCCCCAGTCAGCAAGGGGCAGGCAGCAGGGTGCAAGACATGCTGGCAACAGGTCACTGTCTCCATGAGGGCTGGGCCTCAAGCCTCAACCTCACCACCCATGCCATGAGGAATGTCTCAAAGGACCCAACTGTACTGTATATGCAGAATGACATGTTGGTTGTACATTAGCTGCCCCTGTGTGCCATCACAGTACTATGACAGAACAGCTGTGGTACTGATGCAGTGTATCCTCTTTCTCCCCAATCTTCCTACAGAGCCATCTGGTCCCAGGCAGCAGCCCTCTGATGACAGCTGGGAGGGCCCAGGCACAAGCAGGGATCCACCAGGGCTCAGGCGGCCGCCCATGCTGACGAGGCCATTCTACATGGACGCGGAGACACAGTGGTCAGAGGAGGAGGAGGAGGAGCAGGAGGAGGAGGTGGTGCAGGCTACAATGCCACCCCCAGGCAGCCCCTATACCCTGCCTGAGGCCTTTGAGGAGTTTGAGTGGGGCCCCCCCCACACTCCTCCGCGGGCAGGCATCCTGGGGACCTCACTGGCTACCCCGCCCATCCAACCCACACCGCTAATGTCCCCATTCAGCTCTGCAGCGGGAGCTGCGCCACCAATGGCCATGGGACATCCCCTCGGACCGGAGGAACCGCCAGCAGTGCCACCTGTCCAACTGGAACCAGTGGCTGATGGAGGCTTGGAACGCATAGTGCTGGAGATGCGTGCCCTGAGGCGAGCATGGCGGCAGCAGAGGCGGGACAACCAGGTATTGAGTGCAGCAGTCACGACTGCAGCCAACAACATCGCGAGTGCAGGCAACAGCATCGCAGGAGTGATAGCCACACAGAACAACATCCTGATGCAGATTCTGCAGCGGCTGCCAGATGTGCAGGCCTCGTCCTCGGCAACCTCAACGCCCCAGCCAAGTCCCTCAGTGTCCCGAGGCCGCAGGGGCCGTCCACCGAAGAAAATGCCACCACCCAGCGGACCATCGGGACGTGGCAAGGGGCCCTGAGGGGACCAACATGGCCCATAAATGGGGTATGGGCAGGTACACCCAATCAACACTGTGATGCACACCCCACAGAGGGGCAGTGCCGTCGAGATGGAAGAGGATGTCCCGCTGGCTGCTCCCTACAGAGGGGCAGTGCCGTCGAGATGGAAGAGGATGTCCCGCTGGCTGCTCCCTACAGAGGGGCAGTGCCGTCGAGATGGAAGAGGGTGTCCCGCTGGCTGCTCCCTACAGAGGGGCAGTGCCGTCGAGATGGAAGAGGATGTCCCGCTGGCTGCTCCCTACAGAGGGGCAGTGCCGTCGAGATGGAAGAGGATGTCCCGCTGGCTGCTCCCTACAGAGGGGCAGTGCCGTCGAGATGGAAGAGGGTGTCCCGCTGGCTGCTCCCTACAGAGGGGCAGTGCCGTCGAGATGGAAGAGGATGTCCCGCTGGCTGCTCCCTACAGAGGGGCAGTGCCGTCGAGATGGAAGAGGGTGTCCCGCTGGCTGCTCCCTACAGAGGGGCAGTGCCGTCGAGATGGAAGAGGATGTCCCGCTGGCTGCTCCCTACAGAGGGGCAGTGCCGTCGAGATGGAAGAGGGTGTCCCGCTGGCTGCTCCCTACAGAGGGGCAGTGCCGTCGAGATGGAAGAGGATGTCCCGCTGGCTGCTCCCTACAGAGGGGCAGTGCCGTCGAGATGGAAGAGGATGTCCCGCTGGCTGCTCCCTACAGAGGGGCAGTGCCGTCGAGATGGAGGTGGAGGCACCATGCAATGCCCCCACCCACCTGCTCACCTGGCTCACCGCCATCCGCTGCGCCACTCTGCTGTCTGCCACCGCCATCCGCTGTGCCACTCTGCTGTCTGCCACCTTCTGTTTCAAGGCCTGCACATTCTGGCAGTGTGCTGTAGGATGACCGGTCTGCTGATGGAATGTTAATGCTGGTTGTGTGGTGCGATCTGTGCCTCATGTCTCCAACAGCCATGTGCTGCTGTGTCCTCCTGGGCCTCCTGCTGCTCCTGGGCCTCCTGCTGCTGTGTCCTCCTGGGCCTCCTGCTGCTGTGTCCTCCTGGGCCTCCTGCTGCTCCTGGGCCTCCTGCTGCTGTGTCCTCCTGGGCCTCCTGCTGCTGTGTCCTCCTGGGCCTCCTGCTGCTCCTGGGCCTCCTGCTGCTCCTGGGCCTCCTGCTGCTGTGTCCTCCTGGGCCTCCTGCTGCTGTGTCCTCCTGGGCCTCCTGCTGCTCCTGGGCCTCCTGCTGCTGTGTCCTCCTGGGCCTCCTGCTGCTGTGTCCTCCTGGGCCTCCTGCTGCTCCTGGGCCTCCTGCTGCTGTGTCCTCCTGGGCCTCCTGCTGCTCCTGGGCCTCCTGCTGCTGTGTCCTCCTGGGCCTCCTGCTGCTCCTGGGCCTCCTGCTGCTGTCTGGTCCTGACCCTTCACTGCTGTAGCCAGACCCTTCATGTGTTTGCCTGCTGCCGACATGCTGAACCGCTGGGTACCTTGTCTGCTGGCTGGCCTGTCAGGCTGTCCTCTTTCAGTGCACTCTTTCAACTTGGACTGCCTGGGGCCTGGACTTTCACTCTGCTGGCTGGCCTGTCAGGCTGTCCTCTTTCAGTGCACTCTTTCAACTTGGACTGCCTGGGGCCTGGACTTTCACTCTGCTGGCTGGCCTGTCAGGCTGTCCTCTTTCAGTGCACTCTTTCAACTTGGACTGCCTGGGGCCTGGACTTTCACTCTGCTGGCTGGCCTGTCAGGCTGTCCTCTTTCAGTGCACTCTTTCAACTTGGACTGCCTGGGGCCTGGACTTTCACTCTGCTGGCTGGCCTGTCAGGCTGTCCTCTTTCAGTGCACTCTTTCAACTTGGACTGCCTGGGGCCTGGACTTTCACTCTGCTGGCTGGCCTGTCAGGCTGTCCTCTTTCAGTGCACTCTTTCAACTTGGACTGCCTGGGGCCTGGACTTTCACTCTGCTGGCTGGCCTGTCAGGCTGTCCTCTTTCAGTGCACTCTTTCAACTTGGACTGCCTGGGGCCTGGACTTTCACTCTGCTGGCTGGCCTGTCAGGCTGTCCTCTTTCAGTGCACTCTTTCAACTTGGACTGCCTGGGGCCTGGACTTTCACTCTGCTGGCTGGCCTGTCAGGCTGTCCTCTTTCAGTGCACTCTTTCAACTTGGACTGCCTGGGGCCTGGACTTTCACTCTGCTGGCTGGCCTGTCAGGCTGTCCTCTTTCAGTGCACTCTTTCAACTTGGACTGCCTGGGGCCTATGCCTGTCTACTCATTGTATACTGACCAGCGGTAATCAATGTATTACGGTATCTGAGCTATTGGGGTGCCACTTCCTGTTCCTAGGTAATCATGCTTTGCCTGTACTGATAACACCCACTGCCTGCATATGTGTAAATACTGCTGATGGTGGAGTGATGTAGTCCGGAATTGGATCACTTTGGATCCATTAGCTATCTAGTACTTGCAGATCATGAATATCTAGGAACATAAATTGTATGCTGTTCCTGCTGCCGTAATACTTGTCTATACCCTGCTGAATGTTGTCACGAATAAATATCCTGTTTAACCTGCCACCTATTGTGTCCGTGTCATGTTCCTAATGTGCTGTTGGTGTACCCCCGCCACACCTTGCATGTTGTATCCCACATTGCACCAATACTGAGTGTTCAAACTGGCCCCTGCCTGACATTCAGTATTGCTACCTGTGCATCTCTCTGTCACATACCTTACAGAGTTCAACATAGGGCAGTACCAGACATGTCCCTAACAGTAGTAGACGTATTGTTCCTCAGTACAGGGAATGCACAGTAATGGAGTGTGCTGATGTATGGCAGCACTCCTGATCTGTGAGGAAAGGGGAAGGGGTGGCCAGCTGTGGATTGCAATGGGACTGCTCATGTCATGCACTGATGTCGGTGAAGAGTCCAGACATGGATATCTGACCAGGGTGCAGTATTGTACCTATCTCGGCATTACACACACCACGTAAGTAAGGTTAACTGATGATAAGGTACTAGCTGACGATGGCTCCTAGGTAGTCTCTCACCTCTGCAGGTAAGTGGGCGATTGCTTTCACCACTGCTGGGTGACTGACTGGGAGGTTGGCATGCACGACATCCATGATAGTGGTAGCGCAGGCACACTTTCCATTTCCAGGCACCATTGGCATACAATACTGTGTAGGCCTTTCCAGCTGTACTCTGTGCAATCCCATACATCGTTGTACATCCCCACCATGGCAGCATGGTTGTGTTCCAGGAACACCATCGTCTAGGCACGCATGTAGCATTAAGGTTGTGGGCCCCTGACAGGTGTGGCAGGGGAAGGGTAATGTTGCTATCTGCATGCTGTGTATGACAGCAGTTGCACAGACTGTCAGCAGCCAGCTAAGTGGGCTGTCAGTTGTACGGCGAGGGGAACAATGTTAATGCACAATCGCCATAGCTGTGTACAGGGTGCAAGCGGTGTAAGGTATGGTTAACAGCCCTTAAGTGTGTTTAGCGGGTGTCCATGTGCACACTGATGTGGTGACTGCTGTTGTGCAGTCACTGTTGCTCACCCATGTAGGATTTTGTGGCTCTGAAAGGTGCAGGTATCGCAACAAGGGGTCCCCATCCATAGTGGCACACATCCCTCTGGTGCCATCTCCTAGCTGTGGGGTGTGCATGGCTCCTCCCTTACCTGTTCCAATGGTGCCCATGGCCCACCATCTGATGGCCCACACTGTGTGGTCCAGAGTCCTACTGTGTCCTCACATATGTTAGGTCACTACACACACATATGCCAGCCACTCACCAAGGTGGACTGTCCTTGGTGATAGGGCATGTTGATTGGCTAACCAGTACAGGGCAGTCAGAGGTATCGGTCAGTTGTGACAGATATTTGTGAGACATAACTGTCCCTCAACAGTACAACAATCATTCACATGCTGCAGAACCCCAGTGGACTTTCCTTCCTACAGGTGTGCAGTTGCGACAGTTACAGGTATACAATGTTGCTCACACATCATTTTCAGCAGACATTATACACAGACTGTGTGACCTGTGTCACCATCATGTTATGTAGGCACCTCACACCCATTGTGCCACAAACCCTGTTGTGAAGCTCCTGTACCTGCAAGCCTTTTTTGAGGGACATCATGTGGATGGGACGCCTACCCTCCCAACGTACCAATATGGGTGCATCTATGTCACGCGGAGGGACATGTAGGTCCATGTGTGGCCCTTATTCCCTATATGCCTGCACACAGCGCAGTTAGCAGTACTGGTACCACCACTGTGCACCAGCTCCTGTGCACCACATACTTGGGAAGCAAGGTAAAGGGGGTCTCCTACACATATGGCCTGTCAGGCAGTGCCACAGGTCATTCAGCATGTGGAAACAGTAATGTTCTACTGATGATGATGTGTGTGCCACATTGGTTAGCTGTCACCGTCTGCCTGACCAGCACACCTGTAGGGAGGGAGGTACACTGGGGTTCTGCAGCATGTGAATGATTGTTGTCCTGTTCTAATTCAGTAGATTATACTGAAGATCTGTATCACTGGGTCTCACACAGTTCTGTATTCATGGCATTACTAAGGACCCTGTTGGTGCACCCATGGAGGACACAATCCATGAATGATGGTTTTCCACTGTACGTGGACATCAGGAAGCTGTCACCTGTCGAACGCTTGCCATACATGGTGTACGGTGTTGCCTCCATGTCCATGGCACTGTGTGGCCCGTGTATGCACTGAGGCAGAGGCCAAGTGCAACACTGAACACTGTGATGGTATTTTTCAACACCCTTAGGCACATCTTGTGTCACTGACACATTCCACCTCATTAACAACAGGTAGCCATGTCAGAACATACAGCATGTACCGTGCAGCCTGTTTAATGTCTGCATACCCAGCTAGTGGAAACCAGGACCATACAACTGTGGTGCAGCAGGTGGCACAATTGTTACGGATGCACATTTGCTTGGCCAAGTGTGCGGTATATGAACACTGTGACCAGCCATGGCAGGGGCTGATGGCACCATTGGCCCTCCTTGTATCCCCTTGTGGAAGACATCGCTGGGTGCAGCCAGCTCACGTGCTGCCAGACGGGTGCACCCTCATAAGGTACAGTACCTGTAGGCTCCAGGTGTACATCTGCATGGGCTCATGCTTGAGGGCCAAAGCAAGAGTGGATGGTGGTGAGGGGGGTGTGTGTGTGTAATGCAGAGCCGAGGTACCACCTGTACCCCGAGATGCCATCCTGGTATGGGGTGCTGCAGTGGGCAGCACCATCATTGTCAGATAGTGGCAACACAGCAACCTGTCCCAGTCACACAAGCTGGGGGGGATGGGTTGGCATATCTTGTGGCCAGACTGGGGGGGAGGCGTGGTTATGGTCAGAGCGCAGACCAATCCGCAGCCCAATCGGTCACCTTCCTGCCCTGTGTACCATTATACCGTACAGTATGAGGGCGACAGGCCACTGTACCCTACATACGTTATGAGCCACACATGCTTCCAGTATGAGGAATCCTTTATTTATTGTGCTTATTTATTTCAGTTTGTTAGATCCCAACATTCCTGACAATGGTCCCATCATGCTGGTTCACATGACACAGGAGTGCAAAATAAGCTTACACTTGAACAATAGTGCAGAAAAAGCTGTTACATGTAACAGCGGAATATGGAATTTGGAGTAAGAAGGCAACATATGAAAAGGAAAACACGATAAGTATATATAATCACATTGTAAGGGGTAGCTAATAGTCCTATCTATGGTGAGGTGTGTTGACTGTTAGGTGTTAAATAATAGTGGAGTTCTGGCCAAGCCTGCATGAACAGCCATGTCTGGGGTCCCCATAGATGATAGGGTCAGCCATTGCTTTCTCGCCCTGCCTGACACGCTGTCCTCCCCATCACATGCCAACAGTCAGGCCAGCACCTTTGTAGGCAAGAATGCGTAGGGTGGCTGGGTAGCCCCAGCCCACAGCTCCGTGCAGCCAGCACTGCTGACACTTTCTTCAGGTGAGATGTCATGACGGGAGTATGTCCGGCCTGCATTAAATGGTGGCTGTGTGTCCCAACAGGGGCCATCTATATCATGAGGGGGACTGACAGCATGTGTGTGTGCTGCTTCCAGGAGCATGCATGGCCAGGTAGCTCGTCCTTGCTGCTGGGGTGCACTGTGTTGCTGGGTAACTCCATCAGATAATGTGTGCCATATCTGGAATGACACAGGTGTGTGGTACACCTTGGATGGCAGAGGTGCACTGCACAGCAACCCAGAGTATGTAGCAAGTGCTTAGCCCAATGGCACAGAATAGGTATCACACATACAGCACCTCAGCAGAGGCTTGAGGCAGCGCTTCCCCACCCTATTAAGGCCTCCATCCTCTGTGGCAGGCCAGCACCCCACACAGTTGTTGGGTGGACACACATAGCAGGTGAAGCACGTAGCAGACTGACAGGAGCTCTGCACACTGACCTATTTCCTAACCCATCGGTGGGCAAACAGGCCGTCTGGGGCAGGGGTCTGCCCCATGCCACCCTTAAAAGTGTGTCTGTATAAGGTGTTGCCGAACCTGGCTGCCCCTGAGTGTGTTGTCATGCCGTCGTGCCCGCGCACATGGGGGATCAGGTCTGAGGTCTGGGGCTATAGCCACAGGTATTCCATGGCGAAGAGCCACATTATGGAACACACAGCAAAGCAGGGTTATTTGAGCAACCTTGTGGGGGGCATACAGTAGCGCTCCACCACTCTTGTCCAAGCATCGGAAGCGGCTCTTCAAAAGGCCGATGGTACGTTCGATGACCATGCGGGTAGCAGTTAAGGACCGATTATAGGCCAGCTGTTGTTCTGTGGCAGGCTGGGGGATCGGGGTCATCAGCCAGGGCCTGCATCCATAGGCTGCGTCTCCTGTAGCAATGACATAGGGAACAGATTACACATACTTATGTTTCTGTCCCATGGATGTATGTGCTCAATACATGCAGTTGAACCGGATGGCACGAGGCAGCCCATTCCTGTTCCCCTACACCTTATGTGTGTGGTGTCAGGATTGCTTTGCCACACAGCTGGTGTGTGGCTATTAGGCGTTATAGCACGTGAAGGGCCCCTAAACAGTGAGATGTATGTCAGCTCTGTGTATGCGGTTGGTGCATTACACCACTGTCCTGACGTCCCTGTGTTGAAATCATATGCAGTATGCACTCCAGTCATTGTGTACTGACATATGTGCTCAGGTACACCTTCTCTGTCGGTATGCCTACCCAACAACATACATGGTGTCAACTGGCTGCCCCTCAATGTGCACAACTGAGTAGAGATGTTCATGCAAGGTCTCAGGAACGTCAGGGGCACACTAACACCTGTGGATGTGAGCTGCTCTCACATGACAGGTCTCAATTCATCTTGCACACTGCCAGTAGCCATGGCTCCACCCAATATGTGTCGGCTGTCCACCTGTGCGGTGAGGTGAGCAAGCCATGCCACATACAGGGCGTACTGCATAGTTTGTGCTTGGCAGCCAATGGTACATAGTTGGGTGCCTGAGCCATTACGCCACTTTCAGTAACACAATGTCCCACTCAGGTCTGTTGTGATGGGGACCTGTGACTCCATCACAACAGGCGTCTACATCACCTTTGTGTGCCATTACAGAGATGACCCTTGCAAACATGTGATATGTATGTTAACGTGGATCTTACCTACAAGCCAACCATCGCCATACAGGCCATCTTCGAATTTGCGATACAGAGCTGATTGCCTGAGTACGAAGGCATCGTGCGCTGACCCCGGGAATCTGGACATCACCGAGAGGATCCGCATTCCAGCATCACACACCACTTGCACGTTGAGGGAGTGGAACTGCTTCCTGTTGCGGTAGGCTGCTTCCGTTTCACGGGGTGGAACGATGGCCACATGGGTGCAGTCAATAGCTCCAATGACATTCGGAAAGTGGGCAACGGCATAGAAACCACGCTTGAGGTCCATCAGGTCCTGTCTGTTGCGTGGGAATGCTATGTAGCGAGGCATGCGGTCCATAACAGCTGCAATGACCTGGTGCAGACACCGGGAAAAGGTGCTCTGTGACATGCCACCCACGACAGCTACCGTGGATTGGAAGGAGCCACTTGCTGTGAAATGCAGGGCGGCCAAGAGTTTGGTCAGGCCGGGGATGGCACGGCTCCTTCGGGTTCGGGCCTCAAGGGCACCTCGTATGTCTCCATATAGTTCCATGATGGCACGAGTGCTGAGGCGATATCTGCTGATGACTACATCCTCTGGCGTTCCCAGCAATGTGGTTCGTGGCAGATGGATCCTATGCCTGTAACGATGGCGACGTCGACCAACATCCTGGCGTCTGCGTCTGCGTTGGGCCTGGTCAGCCATGGCTTGCACCTGCCCCATACACTGTGGATGTGTGGAGCAGATTCACCTACTAAGAACAGGCCTTTTTATTGGCCAGCTCTACATTTGTAGGTCTATGGGGATTGGTTTGGCAAATTTTCGTTCAATGCGCTAGTAGCGCGCTGCGCGCTGTGCGCCGCGATAGACTGTATCGCATTTGAAAGGGTTGTAGTTATTGGCCGCGTTAGGAGCCGCGCTAACACCGCCGCAGGGTTCGCGCCACGCGATACGTCCGCGCTAACACCGCCGCGGGTTTCGCGCCACGCGGTACCTCCTGCCTACTTTACATTTGCCCCGCCCCAACTCCGCCCCCTGAATACATTATTCCATATTTGCATTCGCGAACCGCGATATATGCTTGTTATCGCGGTTCGCGAATTTAGCGCAGGCGGTACAGCCGTATCGCGCGCGGTAACTCTTTGGAAAATGAGGCCCTTAGTTTGTGGTACATTGGTATAAAGTGATTCAACATCTAAAGTGGCCAAGATTGTGTCTGTATTATCTATCTGTAAATCCATAAGTATCGTAATCATGTGGGCTGAATCGCGTATGTAAGATGGAACTTGAGATACGTGTGGACGTAGGAAGGTATCAACAAAAACTGCCAAGGGTTCCAGGAGAGACCCATTGGCAGAGATAATTGGTCTGCCAGGAGGATCTTGTAAGGATTTGTGTACCTCTTGTGTACCTCTTGATCGGACCTGTTGGATCTTTTTTTAATTTTTGATAAAAGTTGGTGTCACTAAGTTGTCTTTCAATCTCTCTAATATATTTTGATTTGTCCATTACAACAATTGATCCACCCTTGTCTGCTGGCTTAATGACTATTGATCAAGAAAGCAGTAGATAACATCATAGCAGTTGGAGATTCTGCTGGCTTTTTAACTAAAAAAGAGATAGCATTCCTGACTGTTGATTTCCCAATGATGCCTGTGATATATGCGTTGCCAAAGGTACACAAATCCTTACAAGATCCTCCTGGCAGACCAATTATCTCTGCCAATGGGTCTCTCCTGGAACCCTTGGCAGTTTTTGTTGATACCTTCCTACGTCCACACGTATCTCAAGTTCCATCTTACATACGCGATTCAGCCCACATGATTACGATACTTATGGATTTACAGATAGATAATACAGACACAATCTTGGCCACTTTAGATGTTGAATCACTTTATACCAATGTACCACAAACTAAGGCAGTGGATATAGTTGAGAAAATAGTACATACACACAATGTTAACTCTCGCATACCCAATCAGTTTATCATCGAATTAGCAACTTTAGCACTCACCAATAATTTTTTCTCTTTTAATTGTGAATACTTCTTGCAAATCAAAGGTGTAGCTATGGGGTCTCCTATGGCCCCATCTATTGCCAACCTCTACGTAGCTGATTTTGAACAAATGTTTTTAACTGAGCATCATTTTAAAGATAAGATTGTACTTTGGAAAAGATATATTGATGATGTGTTTTTAGTTTGGAATGGCAGCAGTGAGGTTTTATTACAGTTTTTAGAATGGTTGAATAGTCTAGATTCAAATTTGAATTTCAAAATGCAATTCAATTCAACAGAGATACCTTTTTTGGATATACTGATCAAGAAAACATATGGAGGTTTTGAAACAGATATCTATCACAAACCTACCGACAGGAACAAATTTTTATTATATGACAGTTGTCATAATAAAACACTCATACGTAACCTTCCCTTATAGCCAATTCTTACGGCTTAAACGTCTATGTACAAGCACAACTACGTTTAGGATGAGATCTGAGCAGATGAAACAACGGTTTTTGGATAGGGGTTACCCTGAGGACTGCATAGATGAATGCTTTGCGAGAGCTGATCAACAACAGCGTACTGTCTTGTTACAATCCAAGCACAAAGGTGTGACAAAGGGAAAAAGCGAAAAGAAAGAAATGCACAAGATAATATGTCCACTTACATTCACAGGTTTATCACACAGTATTACACAGGTCATCAGAAAACACTGGCATATCCTCCAAGCTCTTCCAGCTTTTCAAGATAGTCAAATAATGGTGGCAAACAAACGGGAGAAAAATCTTAAAGAATTTTTAGTACCTTCAGTTTTACCCATGGCACAGATAGAAAATAAAGGAAAAGCAGGTCATAGTCCCTGTGGAGACTGCAGCGTTTGCATTGTAAATTTGAGAACACAGAGTCTTAAAGTTCCAAACACGGACAGGATTTTCAAACTTAATCATTCAAGTAATTGCAAGAGCTCAGGTGTTATATACGTGGCTATGTGTCCCTGCAACAAGTGGTACATAGGAAAAACTATTAGACAGTTTAACCGCAGGATTATTGAACATAAGAGTGCAATCAACAGACTGAAAGAGGGCAAACCCATGGTTGCACATTGCATTGATAAAGGTCATAGATTTACAGATTTCAAGTTTTGTGTGATACATAAAATGAATATCAACTGGAGAGGTGGTGATTTTAATAGTGCACTACTTAGGATTGAACAAAAATTTATTTATGAATTCAATACTGTAATACCAGAAGGTCTCAATAGTGAATTAGATCTTGGAGTGTATCTATAAAATATACCTTGTGTCATTTTTAATATTTTTACATTTTACATTTGAGCCAATAATATTTTTTACAGAATGTTTATTTATTTTTTATAGGATATTTATTTTTTACAGGATGCTTATTTATTTATTATCTATTTACTTATTATTATCTTTTACAGTATTCCTATCCATATATTTTATATTTTTTATTTTTCATTTTTTGTTATCCCACTTTTTTACACTTATTCTTTTACTGTAACCACATACTATATCCGTTTAATTATTTTCTTTATTTAAGCCTTAGGTTTTACTATATCCAATCCATTTGTCTATATTGTTTTTATATTTCTTTATATATTATTCACAGTATTCCAGTGTTTCACATTAGTCTTCATAGCGTTTTCAATCGCCATTGTTTTGCATGAATGACAGCGTCTCTGATCCTTCCCTAATTTTTGGCGCCAAAATCGCCAGTTGCTTCACGTGATTTTGTATAAATGACGTCATTTCCGGCGTTCTAGTGCTTGACAATTTCGTGACTTTGCTCGTCAGTTTGGCTGTAAGTATTGCCTGTTCGACTTCCTCAATAAGAGTGTTTATTTGGTTAAGTATTTTGCTTCACGTTGTCAGAGAGTAGAGAAATGTTGGGACTCACGGCATAACTTTTAAGCCTCTGTTTTTGTCAGCTATTTTCAAGCATAGCACATCTTTCAAACCCCCTTTTTCTGTAAGATTATTAGTCAGCAGCACTAATTGACACATATTTTAGAGATACTAAGCCATACATCTTATCCTGCTGTTTTCCACAACACACTATATTTTTTTCATCCATTCTTTAGATTCAGTAAGTTAACATATCATCATTGTTTATTATATTTAGTAGTCTCAACAAGTCAACAAGTCATCCTTTCCTTTAGATACAATAAGTTAATATGTTCATTCCCCTTTTTAAACTTATCTAATATATCATTTATTTTTTACAGCTTATACACATCGAATGTGTTTGACATTACAGTTGTTATTCATAGCCTCTGCTATGTGGATAAGAAAAATCTAATTGTTTTCGCATGAATTCATCCATGCTGTAGGTACACTTCATTAAGCACGTTTTTGTTTTTATTTTTATTTTTATTTCTTTTTTGCTTTCCATAAATTTGATTCTATCTGACTTTCTTCCTTTTTTATATTTCTACTTTGAGTATATTGTTCCTTATCTTTATTTATCTTCACATTTTTTCATTTGATATTTGTTTTTCATACAATTAGGACAACTAATGTGCTACTTTCTACATTGACAATCCCAAGTCCTGGATTTATTAAGTAAGCATTAATTATTATTGGCTTCTTTACATTTATATTTACAACTTATATATTACATTTGACACAAGGTCGCCATCTCTGCAATTTTTTGCATTTTGCATTTCGCTTTGTCAGCTTTTTCATTTATTTATGATTGAGTTTACATACATTGTAATTTGTTCATCATGTTTTTATTTTTTCATATATACATGTTTTTTAAGTTTATTTACTTCTTTGGTCAACACACATATATATATGTATTTATTTGGTTTTATGTCTTTTTGGTTGTATGACAATTTTATGTTATTATTTATGTTATTATTTATGTGAAAAGCTTTTATGATATGTGCACATTTTCCTTTATTATTTTTTATATATATATGTGTTTTAATTACTTATGTGTCTATTTGTAGTTGCCCCTGAGGCAGCTCTGTGCAAAGAGCGAAACTCGGCCAGAGTCGGGCGTTTCAATAAAGGGCTTGTTTTATCCGATTCCTATTGTCGTCACTGCTAATAAGAACTGTCATACAGAGTCAGACCAAGGGTCCATTAAGCCCAGTATTCTGTTTCCAGCGATCTAGGCTGGCCTCTATTGGGCCAATCAGAATACAGGAAAACAGATAGAGACAACAATAATAGGGTTGCACAGTAATCCTCAGTAAGGCCAACAGATCCTTCTAGATACCCACCATACTGGCTCTCGAGCTGAAGAATCAGTATGCAACCCAGGAAGCAAAGAAAGAAAAATATCCCGAGGAGGAAGAACAGAACCTTATGAACCCCAAAGCTGCAAGTTCAACTACTGCATCTAAGAAGCAAGCAGCAGAAGGTAATAGAGACTGGCAACTATCTGCCAACCAGACATGTTATCCTGGGCACTATGCTGTCAGCCAGGTGCTAATATATGAGACATTATGGAGAGATTGTTGAGAATCATTTAGCCTACTGGCTATTATCCAATGCTACTCATCCACATTGGCACAAATGATAAGAACTACCATACTGGGTCAGACCATGGGTCCATCAAGCCTAATATCCTGTTTCCAACAGAAGCAAATCAAGTCACAAGTAGCTGGCAGAATCCCATATAGTAGATAGATTCCATGCTGCTTACACCCAAGGATAAGCAATGGTTTTCTGCAAGTCTATCTGGTTGTTTATGTACTTTTCCCTCCAGAAACTTGTCCAAACCTTTTATAAATCCAGTTATGCAAACTGCTTTTACTAGATACTGTAGCAATGAATTCTAGATCTTAAATATGCACTGAGTGAAAATGTTCAGATTTTAAATGTGTTACTTAGAAACTTCATGGAGTATCCCCTAGTTTTTATATTTTATTTATTTATTTTTTATTTATATTCCGCTTTTCGCACTTTTTCAGCACTTCAAAGATAGTGGCAGTGAACAGCATATTTTAGATGAAATGATAGTTGGAAGGACAGGTAGGGTCTCTGAGCTCTGTGTAGTCCCTCAAGATAAATACACAAAGCTCAGAATCACACATAATTAAATACCATTTATCTGTGCCTGCTCATTATTCTAACTTACTATCTCATATTTTCAGAAGGCATTTAAGGAATTTATTTCAAATAGAAAAAGTATACATCCAGCTTAAGAAATTCACTGTCTCTTTCTCTCTCACATGATCTAACGCTCTCATTTAACTTCATTGTATAAACCCTGCAGAGGACATTCTTTAAATAAGCTTAGATTCAGTATTTATATTATCTGACGTTCTATATTACAGTAACACTGAAGAACTGCAAGACAACCCAGCTTGTAGACAGAAATAATTATATCCTATCTTAGACAGAGGAAATATATTAACTGTGTATATTCTGACTGATGCGATTGTCAGCTTGAACTAAAGTTAAGAAACTAAAAACAGCCCGCACTTCCGTTACCATGCTGCTTTATTTAAATAGCAGTTATGCAGCCCAACTCAAAAAGCATTAGTGAAGAACAGAAAAAAAACATACAATCCTTTCATAGGGGCGGATTTTCAGAGCCCTGCTCGCCTAAATCCGCCCAAAACCGGGCGGATTTAGGCGAGCAGGGCCCTGCGCGCCGGTAGGCCTATTTTACATAGGCCTACCGGCGCGCACAGAGCCCCGGGACTCGCGTAAGTCCCGGGGTTTTCGGAGGGGGCGTGTCGGGGGGCGTGTCGGGGGCGGGCCCGAACCGCGCGGCGTTTTCAGGGCGTGTCGGGAGCGTTCCGGGGGCGGGCCCGGGGGCGTGGCCGCGCCCTCCGGACCCGCCCCCAGGTCGCGTCCCGGCGCGCAGGAGGCCCGCTGACGCGCGGGGATTTACGCCTCCCTCCGGGAGGCGTAAATCCCCCGACAAAGGTAAGGGGGGGGCTTAGACAGGGCCGGGTGGGTGGGTTAGGTAGGGGAAGGGAGGGGAAGGTGAGGGGAGGGCAAAAGGAAGTTCCCTCCGAGGCCGCTCCGATTTCGGAGCGGCCTCGGAGGGAATGGGGGTAGGCTGCGCGGCTCGGCGCGCGCCAGCTATACAAAAATCGATAGCCTTGCGCGCGCCGATCCAGGTTTTTAGCAGATACGCGTGGCTCCGCGCGTATCTACTAAAATCCAGCGTACTTTTGTTTGCGCCTGGAGCGCAAACAAAAGTAGGCCTATTCACGGAGTATGAAAATCCGCCCCATAGCTAACAGAAGAAAACAGAGAAAACATGCTGGTAAAGAATAATAGAGCAATTATGGTAACAAAATAAACACAAATGTGGTGCAACAGCAAGAAACAGGTGATGAAACTGGTCATTAAAGACTGAAGGGACACATGAAGTGGTAGCTGTGTGGAAAGTCCAGCATATACTCAAAAAAAACCTTCTAGGCTTTTCTGAGCTGAGAGAGCTATCTGTGTCAGAATCATTAGATGATGTCACCCACTTGTGTGGCTGATTCATCCTGTTTTCAACAGAGAAATAATTATATCCTATGTTGAGCAAACAAATAACACTGAGTATGCTGCGACTGATCTCAGCTTGAATTATAAGTAAGAAGCTAAAAACACTAGCCCACACTTCAGTCACCTTACTGCCTTATTTAAATACAAGCTAAATCACATAGCCAGCCTAACTCCATAAGTAATAATAAAAAAAAAAGAAAGAAAGAAAATACAAACCTTTCATTGCTGGTGGGAAAACACTATCATAATAAGAAGGAAGTCACAGCAATTTGAAAACCCTCAGATTACACAGAAAGGAAAGGAATGAAAGTAAAATGTCAGTCACTTTGTACACTTTCAGGCTTGATGCAATAACCTGTGCATTAAGGGGGCTATAATACCAACTGGATAAGTAGCACACACACATACCATCTCACAATCCAGAAGATAGGCCTACAAAGGACCATTTTTGTTTAAACAATTTCTCCCCACAAACAGAACTGTTACATTGTGTATATTTCTCATGTGCCATATATTCAGAAGTGATGTGTATGGCAGAAAAGACACAAGTCCTTCTCTACATTCCAAGTTTGCATTTTATCCCTGTTTTATTGTAACTGCTACTTTATTCTTCTATCACATGTTAATGTTCTAAGTTTTTTAAGTATTTATCCTCTTATCACACCCTGTTATTTGTAAACCGGCATGATGCGACTCCCATCGCGAATGCCGGTATATAAGAAATTCAAATAAAAATAAATAATAAGTGGTGAATTACGGTACCTGCTAAACTGACTTCTTGTAGGAAGGAGAAATGAATGATATATGGCTACATTAGCTTGTATGATTAATAATGGATTGTATATATAATTGTTCTATAGTGCTAAAAGTAGTCAGTAATTCTTGTCTGTTAATGTATGACAAAAGTACCTATGTCTTCTGAACTCCCTACAGTCCTGGATGCGTGGTATGTATTAGCTAAGATGAGAGAAGTACCGGTATACGTGAAAAAGCATACATTTATAGAACGTGGATGGAGTACAATGTGAATTTGGAATATGTAACAGAAAGAGTGTAAGTTAGAAAGTGAGTGTTACTTTATTGTAAGCAAAAAAAGAGGCTTAGATCGGGGTAAGAGATGATGTGAATGTGGTATAGGATAATTATTTATTTATTTATTTAACAGTTTTATATACCGAAGTTCTAGCAACAAAGTTACTAATCAATTCGGTTTACATTGTAACAATAAAATTGACAGAATGTAGAATAATGTCTTACAGAGAACAGGGAAAATTTAACTTGGAAAAATAAAATAACTTAATGAGAACAATAAATAACTTCAACGGAGCAAGGAGAGTACAATTTAAATAACAAAATAATTTAGGAGAATATATGTTCGGAATTGAATGAGTAATTCAGTAATTCAGGCATAAGGCTAGGGCAAAGCAGTTTTAAAAAAACAAGTGCTGCAATATGCAGTACATAAAGTAGCACTGGCTCTTTTAAAAAGACTTTTGCATAGAAAACCGTAGCTTAAGTTAAAAAAAAAGGAGAATTTATTTATTTATTTTTTTAATTTAAAAGCATTTATTACCTACACTATCTTATATTCTAGGTGGGTACAATAAACATACAGAGGTCAATATTCAAAGCTGACCATTTAAGCAACTTGGCTGGATAAAATTTATCCAGCAAAGTTACAAGGTATACTCAGCAGCATGGCTGTCACTGAATATATGCATATATATTCGCGCTTAGCCGCATAAGTTATAACACAGACCTGTTCTATGGCAAGTCTAAGTCAGTTAACTTATGTGGCTAAGTCCGAATATCGCTAGTTAGTCCCGATCTGCCCACTATACGCCTACAACTTACGCAGCTAACTTATATGGCTAAGCAGTGGCCACTGACCGTAGGCACAAATTCAGTGGCCACTACATAACCACATAAGTATAGCTTATGAGGACAAATTGCACTGAACATGCTTTGAATATAGACCTCACAAAATTTAAACAAACATATAAACACAAAATGTGCAGGAAAGCTTCCATCTATTTTAAAAGTTTGGTTATAAAGTCATAATTCCATGCATGATTATTAAATATTTTTTTTACTACTTTCCCAAGCATCCATAATATATCGGACTTGGTAATATGTCCATCAGTGCTCGCGCATGTTCCACAGCCTGCCGATAGATGGCGCTATAATATTTCGGGCTTGGTAGTGTGTCTGTTAGTGCTCGCGCTTGCTTCCCAGCTCGCAGATACATGGCGCAGACAGCTCCCTGGCCGCCTTGGAGGCTCAAAAATACCAGAGGTACGAAGGACAGCAACCATCGTGGAACAGGTAGAATATAGCAGAGGAGACCCTGGCATGCCGCGAACGGAGCGCATCCCACGGCACACTCTCCATTCGCGGCGAGGATGAAGGCCTGGTGCCTTTCGCAGAGAACAGGGAAGGCCCCCGTGTGTCATAATCGGCGCGCCCGGGCCTTCATCTTCGCCGCGAACGGAGCGTGTGCCGCAGGACGAGCTCCGTTCACGGCATGCCGGGGAATCTGCAGCTATTTTCTGCTCAAGGGGAAATGGAAGACCCCCCCCCCCATACCGCAAATGTTGCACCGGGCCTTCATCTACGGCGCACCAGGCCTTCATCTTCACCTCAAAGGGCACACCAGGCCTTCATCTTCGCAGCGAACGCCATGGGTGTCGCTGCATGCCAGTGAGAGAAAATGTGTGTGTGAGAGAGGGGGGTGACAGAGAGCATGGCAGGTAAGAGAGGGTGGGTGGGGTGATGCTTGACTGTGGGTTTCAGAAAGAGGGAGCCTATATGAGGGGAGGGGGATGCTGGTGAGAGAGAATGTGTGTGTGAGAAAGGAGAGGAGGTGTGGGGGAGTGTGAGAAACAGCTTTGTTGGTAAGAGGGGGAGTGCAGGGGATGCTTATACAAGAGCATAATTGCCAATAAAAACATGGGGGATGCCGGTGAGAGAGAATGTGTGTGTGAGAGGGGGAAGGTGACAGAGAGCATGGATGGTGAGAGGGGGGTGGGAAGAGTGTGAGAGAGAGCATGGGAGGTAAGAGAGGGTGGGTGGGGGGATGCTTGAGTGTGGGTTTCAGAGAGAGGGAGCTACGAGGGGAGGGGGATGCTGGTGCGAGAGGATGTATGTGTGAGAGGAGAGAGGGTGTGGGGGAGTGCGAGAGACAGCTTGGTTGGTAAGAGGGGGAATGCGCGGGATGCAGAGAGGGAGCCTATATGAGGGGATGTGTGTGTGCGCCAGAGAGTGAGGGAGCCTGTATGAGGGTGTGTGTATGTGGAAGAGTCACTCTTACAGTGAATTTCTAGGAAAATTCTGCTCAAAACAAGAGCAGATGTGCCAATAAAGAGGCTCGCCACCCGGGCGTGAAAGGGTACAGTTGCTAGTAAAGTTATACAAGCATCAAAATCACTTCAATAGGAAATGCTATTTTACAAACATGCATACTTGCACCAGTCTTGAACAGGAGAAAATGTCTGAAGGCTACTTAAGACAAATAAAAGGCACAAATGTATGAGTTTCTAGGCATGCCTGTGGGTGGAGTAGGTGGTGTTAAATGGTGCATCCTTCCATATTGTCTATCTTTTATCAGTCTAAGACAACTTTTCTTCTTTTTCTATCAAATATCTCCAGAATATTTGTTTTCTCAAGAATGTTGGGGTGGATTAACCCATTTGGCTCTAAATTAGCACTATGCCATTCTAGAAGAAAATCAATTCAGTATCGTGTCTACCATGATTCAGCAAAAACTTATTTAAAACTTACAGTCATAGCTAAGAAAGCTGCTTTAGATAAGAGACAAAAACATAGCAACACCTGCGGAAATAAACCTAAAACTGTTGAGATTCATCTGTTGTCTGAGTCTTGGTAATTGTTCTGGGATCTTTTTTTTTTTTTTTTTTTTAGATCTGTGATATCTCTGGCATGTTAGATGGCCAGTTGGATTGTCAATTGTGCCTATTAGAAGATAAGTACATTGTATAATGTGTTTTTGTTTGTGTGTTTATTACTGCTTTACTGTGATTCCTGGGGAAAAATTATATTATACCACGTTTGGAGTAGTTTCAATCGGATGCAAAAATAAATAAATCACACAAAATGCAGAAAAAAACTCAGAGCAAGAAAAAAGTAACAATTCTGAGTTTGTTTGAAAACCTAACTGGAGTTTTACAAACATTTAAAAACAAAAGATGTTGCGTGAAGTCTCAAACAGCAAAGATGATAAACTTAACTAAACACTTTCCACCTTCCTCTCTAACAGATTTTCCACAAATAATGCCAATTGGCAGGGGAATTTTCCAAGCTACAGCTTCCCAAACAGGAAGGTCTTCTGCTAGAACATCATAACTATCATCAATCATGTGAACATCACATAAAATACCCTTAGCATTCCAATTAGCTCTATTACTCTTTATGAAAACTGAAAATGTTTGGTTAGTATCCCTTAATATCACTTAATAGTACCACTATTGAGTACATAGCTGCTTGTAAAATAGCATGTTTACATTTTAAACTAATATAGATTCTTTTAAGTCCTATTTCCAAGTTCTTCAGATATTAGCTACCTGAAATGCCAAGTGCAACAACTCATTTATCCTGCATTTAAAAATAAAAAGTTGGAAGAGGTGATGTCACCGATGGTGGAGGCAGCTTAACTGCGGAGCTCCTCATTCCACTCAGTGCATCTGCCCGCATCTAAGCATTTACAAGTCATTTGCAGCTAAATTCAGCAACCGATTGCAAAATAGAAAAAAGCATGAATACTAAGCGAAAATCTGTAGATTTTCGCCAATTTTCGTATCGCAAAGAGGTTGTGGAGGGCGGAGATGGAAGCATGGATAGGCCTGAAGAGCCAAATGCAGGCCCTAGCCTTGCGGATGATATTTGCCCAACTACCGATATGTCATCAAGAGATGAATTCCGCGACTAGTTTTGCGAGCTTAAAAAACAATTAAAAAAAAAAAAGAGTAGCTGGAAAGCATAGCGGAAATCAAAGAAGAAATAGCGTCTATGGGACACCGTGTGGATGAAATGGACACCTGTCTTGACTGACAGGAGGAGTTAAGCAAAACGCTGCAAAACGCCTGTGCTAAGCTTCAGGAAGACAACGCCGCCTTAAAAGAAAACGTAGCCATTTGGAAAATCGGACCCAGTGAAACAACTTGAGATTCCATGGCTTTGCCGAAACGCCGGAGAACAAGAACTGTGGTGAAATAGTGGTAAGATTTTGTAAGCACTTACTTTCTACTGCAAGTTCTGATTTGGAAGCACTGTCACCTAATGTGAAGCTTGACAGAGCCCACCCTGCATTAAGGCCAATTATAGCAAACCACCCGAGGGACATCATCTGTTTTCACGACTACGGCGTGAAGGAAAAAATTGCGTAGGCAGCCCGACAGCATTCTAAGTGGTCCTGGAAAGATCAGGAAATATCTATATTTGCAGACCTGTCTAAAGCGATGCTCCAGAGTTGCCAAGAATTGAAGGATATCACCAGCTTTCTGCATAAGGAGAGCATAAAATACTGATGGCTATATCCCTTTGGCTTAATGTTTAGTGTTGATGGTGCTACATCTAAAATTTGCTCATACAACGAGGCAGCAGCCATCTTGCAACCTCATGATTTTCTCCCTATGGAGCAAGCTACGCAACAGGATAAAGCTCGAGCTTTCAAAAGCTCACACCGGACATGGCAGCGCATCAGAAAAGGCAACAACAGGTTGCACAGACAAGCTGGAAGTCCATCTTCACACAAGGACAGTACCTGACTCATCACAAGCAATAGAGATGCTTTGCTTTTGAATGGTAACTACTAAATAATGGATGTTCTCTTTAGTTGTGTTTAACGACCACTGCAAGCAACATCATTATACATCTGGCTACCTGACAAAGACCTTTATGCTTATGGAACCAGCGAAGGATGGCTTGTATCCACCTACTTATAGGTTTAATTGTTCTGTATTGTAAGGGCTTTCTTCTAAGGGCTAGAATTTTGTACTTAATCACCGAGTGGAGAGGGGACCCTCCCCCGGAGAGTGGCAGAGCTTCCTCCTAAGATATGGTGGGAAGTGGCCTGCATGGAGGTAATTGCAGACCTAAGAGTTTCACGGGTTGGTGAGGGCGGGAGGGGGATGGGGAGATCCCAGATGTTTCTTCTTCAAATAGATATATGATCCTACATTCCAGTGTGTTATCATATTACATCTCGACCATCGCGGCAGAGGGGTTGCAATACTTAATGAGGGGGAGGAAGATGACTTGCCGAGAGCCTATCAGTACCCTCAAAGCCTGATTCTTCACGATACTACTATCTCTTAAGTACTCATGATGGCTACATTTTGTTTGCTTTCTTTGAATGTGAAAAGCCTGAACTCCCCATACAAACACCATATGCTATACAGGGAGCTGGAACGGCACAGAGTAGATATAGCGTTTGTGCAAGAGACACACCTTAAAGCTCGTTATGAGCTTCTACTATGTCATACACATTTACCACAGGCTTACTTCTCACCCTGCAATAAAGGCTCTAAGTAAACTGGGGTCTGTATTGTATTCTCCCAAAATTTCTTATTCGACCTCAAAAACATTATTAAAGATCCGGAGAAGGATTTGGCGTTAAGACCTGTCTGACCTGATTTTCCTGCGCTTTAGACTCTTTCCAGGGGTAGCAGAGGGATATCCCAGGCCCTGACGGTGAGTCAAGTGGTTAAGGACTGTAAAATCGTCTGTGCCTGTGGCGCACAGCCGGCGCCGCCAAAGCCGCGCACGCCTAAGGGGCACGTGGCTGTGTCAGGCTTAGCCTGGATTTGATTCTGAAATTAATGGTCATTTTTCAGGTATGAGTGAGATCTCTGTTCCAATTTCCTTCTCCCAGAGAATCGTTATAGCAAAAATTGTGATACAAGAGAAACCATCTGAGGCATTGTAGTGTTTAGGTCCTAATTAATTGCAATTATAATATGCCACATACTAAGAGAAAGGCAAAGTTGCGCCTTATCTCTAATATTACCTCTATGGAACCTGGACAGCGATCTGTCTCGGATTGGTTGGAATCACCCCAAATAACCCCCGATGTACAGACTGCTGTGGGGGAGGATTTAGAGCAGAATCCCTCTCACCAGGTCATTGAAATATCTTTAAGTCTGGGGGCACCGGTCACTCCATCTCCTCCTGGCTATAAAGGGGGTCCCCATTTAGAAGGGCCAGGAATAGTCCAAGGGGTTTCCGAAGGACTAGGGGAGAAGCAATACCGAGAAAAAGAAATGAAGGGAAATGTACCAACAGAGAAAATTTCCCAAGTATCTATTGAATTAGATTCGAATGAGGGCGGAAGATCTCAAATAGAGCCTAGGGCAGGGGTCGGGAACCTTTTTGGCTGAGAGAGCCATGAACGCCACATATTTTAAAATGTAATTCCGTGAGAGCCATACAAGACCTACCAAATTAATTTACTACAACCCCCCACCCTCCTGACGCCCCCCAAGACCTGCCAAATTAATTTACTACAACCCCCACCCTCCTGACCCCCCCCCCCCAAGACCTGCCAAAAGTCCCTGGTGATCCAGCGGGGGTCCAGGAGCGGTCCGGGAGCAATCTCCTGGACTTGGGCTGTCGGCTGCCAGTAGTCAAAATGGCGGCGACGGCCCTTTGCCCTCACTATGTCACTGGGGTCGACCAATGACGGCGGTAGCCCCTGTGACATAGTGAGGGCAAAGGGCCGTCGACACCATTTTGATTACTGGCAGCCGTCGACCCTTTGCCCTCACTATGTCACAGGGGCTACCGCCTCCATTGGTCGACCCCAGTGACATAGTAAGGGCAAAGGGCCGTCGGCGCCATTTTGACTACTGGCAGCCGACAGCCCAAGTACAGGAGGTCGTTCCCGGACCGCTCCTGGACCCCCACTGGACCTCCAGGGACTTTTGGCAGGTCTGGGGGGGGGGGTCAGGAGGGTGGGGGGTTGTAGTAAATTAATTTTGGAGGTCTTGGGGGGGGCATCAGGAGGGTGGGGGGTTGTAGTAAATTAATTTTGGAGGTCTTGGGGGGGCGTCAGGAAGGAAGGTGCGGGGTCTTGGGGGGGCGTCAGGAAGGAAGGTGCGGGGTTTTGTTAAGATTTTTACTTTTTATTAAAGATTTGTCTGCGAGCCAGATGCAGCCATCAAAAGAGCCACATCTGGCTCGCGAGCCATAGGTTCCCTACCCCTGGCCTAGGGAATCAAGTACACCTAAGATTCCTAAGATAAATGTTGTCAAATTCTCAAAATCGGATGTTTCCAGAGTCGTAGATTTAAAACCAGCCAATATAACTCTAGAAACATTATGGAACTATATGGCTAAGCTAGACTCCCTTATAGTTAATTTAATGGAAGATGTTAGGCAAATGAATACCTCCTTAAAAGAAAATGTAGCTAAGATAGAAGATCAACAGAAGAAGATTAGCAACATAGATAATCGTGTTAAGGCTATAGAAAATATTCAAGAACAGATAAAAAAATGAAATAGTACTTCAAAGAAAGATTGAAAGCTTGGAGAATAATGTTAGAGCATTGAATTTAAGGATAACCAATTTTCCTATCTCTGATTATATTGGTCCAATTGAATTGTTTAAATCTTATGCTACAAAAATTCTTAATATATCTGATCAAGGATATCCAGTAATTGTCAGGGCTTTTTTATCTAGGATTAAAGATGAAAGGTAAAGAAGAAAAAATAACAGTTACTGATAGAGAGAAGCAGAAGGAACATCAGTCAGATATATCAATTAATATATCAAATTTGCTCCAAAAATCTCAAGAAGAACTTGAGATAAAAAATAGAGGTACTCTTTTAATTCAATTTGCCTTCATAACTGATAAAGACAACATTTTAAAGTTATTTTTTCGAAATAGAAGGAAATTATTTTATGGGCAGAAAGTTTGGATCTTCCCAGACTTAGAGAAGAATACTCAGATACGCAGGAAAAAAATTCTTGACTTTAAAAAAAAGTAGTTTATAAGGGGGGGATTCTTCCTGCTAAAATATCCCTGTAGATGTGTAATCAACTACAGGGGGAGAGATTATTCTTTTCTGGACCCGGAACAACTGAGAAACCTTGAGAATACAGAACTGGTTAAATAGTTTAGAAGGGGATTCCATTGTATCTGACTTAAAGAAATTTCAATATTAGAAAATGAAGAGGCAACTGAGAGGGCCACCTTATTATTGTCCTAAATATTTGAACAGGACTACAACAGGATCCTATAACTATGTTTTAGCCAAAAACAAGCTCTTTTCCTATGCCAGAGGATCCAGGTCTTCCCAGAACTCTGCTAAGTTACTCAGAAGAGAAGAAAGCAGTTTCTTTCACTAAGTCAGGAGATGTCTTCCCATGCAGAAACATTTGTTAAATTTCCTTGCAAATGTTTTCTATAATTTCAAAAACATTTGCTATGTTTTTGAGCTGTAACAACTGAAATCCTTTCTTAATTCAAATAGCTCTAATCTGCAATTAGGATCTGGTTTAGAGAGGTTAAGGGACTTACCACGTTTGAGTGGGCTTATAAGAGTGCTTAAACGTTAATGTCTGAAATGGCTGTCTAAATTTCCTGCTAAATATTTTCTCTTTATACAGTCTTGTTTCCAGGCTTTTTGTTCATCTTTGATCCATTTTTGTGATCTTCTATAAGCTCCATACAGTTTAATTAGAGGATTCCTTTTTTCCCTTATTCCTTTATAGAATACATTTTTGAACTGTGTACTGCAAATTTTTAAGTGGAATTCTTGATGGTAGATTTTGAAATGATATAAATTTAAAAAAAAGAAAAAGAAATGGTAGAACACAAAACAGAGTTAATGAAAAAGTGGTCTTTTCAATGAAAAGCTATCGATCTCTTTCTAGTACAGATCCTACAAAGAAAGAATGAGAGGGCTGGGAACTGGAGGTAAATGTGACTCAAATTTTTCTCTCCTAGTATCCCAAGTGCTACTCCAGGGCTAATTTGGTACTTTAAAAATAATCAGGCTGATGCAAAAAGCTGAGCAGTAAAACTGTGCTGAAATTCAGTGCCCAGTTTCCTAGTGCAAATGCTTCTTTTTTTTTTTTTTAAACACTTAATGCAGCAAGCTATTGTTATGCTAACGTATCAGGAGTTAAAATGTGCACATTTACAGCAATGTGTGCAGAAACCAGAGTTAAAATGTGTAGTCAGCATAGGCTGAACGCATATTTTTAATTCGGGGAAGAGGGGGGAGCATCTGTTAAGGCTTTCAAATGAATGGAAAACACTTTTTATCATAACAGATGCTTACAAAATGCACATGCACTACCTCCAGGTCTCCTAAGCTGAGGAAGCTAGCGGCCTATACCTATGCAAGTATCTTTTGAGGCTCCGCTACTTGTCAGCAATGCGATGTAATAGGGAATACTGCCATAGCCCGGGGCTCAAAGGATCCTAGGCAAAGCCTTTTCATGCAGGCACCCTGAGCTGCCTAGAACACTACACCTTACAAAGGCGATTCATGGGGCAGCTACGACTTCTGGGAAGGAAGGATTTCATTTCTGCATTTCTATTCATAATGCAACAGCAGTAGCGGCAGTCACCAGAACATAGCCCAGCCAAGAGGGTCGCCCATAATCATTTGCAAAGTGCCAGCACAGCAATGCTAGAAACTTTGCTTCATCTCTGAAGAGGAGTAAAGTTTTCAGTGCTAAGAAAATCTGGGTTAAGCCAGCACACCTCTCTACACTGGGGGGTTAATGGTTAATGCCTTCATCTGCATGGGATTTGCATGCGAGGGCATTGAGTAGGATATAGAGTTTAACATGCACATTTTTTGCATATCAAACTCCTTGCTGCATTTGCACTAAGGTTGACGCACAAAACTTCAGATAAAACCTTGCGTTCTGCCACATGCACCTTATCTCATTGGCCCAAATGAGAACCAAAACTTGACCTGCAGTGTCACCTTTGCTGTGCAATCAAATTGAATTGAAGATTTACTAGTTAATATATGGTATTCCTGACCCTATGTTAACAGATAGGGAAAATCATAAGGAGATGTGTGAACATTTCATGGTCTAGTTTCCCTGTTAGATAATGAGCATTAACCAATGACAAGGAAGCTTCCAAATGCTCAGTGACATGCAATATACTCTGATGTTCCTGAAATTTCAACTGAATTCACCTGTTTCCTTATAGGAAAGAAACAGAAACAATGGGCATCAAGGATAAATGAAAAGTGTGAACCAGAAATTTCAGAATGTTCTATCTATGCATAGTATATTATGTAATCCGCCTCAAACCTCTTTGTGAGGATCGCAAGCAATTTTAATGAATTCACATTCAAATGGCAGAAATCTGAACAAAATTGGATGAATGTTGATAACTTATTGGTAGGTGGAGGCACAAATGCAGATATACAGACACGATGATATTGCAAGATTGGTTTCCTTGTATGAAGCTAAAAGCTAAAACTAATTATAAATAGTTAAAATTCTAGTACTACAGCTATACCAAAACTAAGAGTTATCTACAACCAACATGATCACAAGGTTAGCAGCAGCAGTCTTGAAAGCCAAAAAAATATGGTGGACTTTTTCACAATTACTTGTTTGTCAATTAATTCTTATCTTCCTTTCTTTCTTTATAAAAGAGTCTGCTCACAGATACTAATCACACTTCATAGCTCTGTATGCCTCCATGTTTTAAATGGAAGTCAAAGCATTATTACATGAAAAGTATTAAATTTAGATTTTATTAATGAGGAAAGTAACTTGGGCAAACTCCAAAAGCAACCAAATTATTGAATTTGTATTTCTTGGTGTGAATAGAGAAGATTCATTTGTGTTATTAGTTATTAAGGAATAAGCACAGCCAATAGCCATTGCACACACAATTCCTATTTTGGGTTACCTTCAGCTTCTTGGACATGCAGATGCCGAGCATGCTCAGAACGCTCTTCTCTTATAAAAACTCACCAATGGCTATGGCCCAGTACACTTCTGATCCAGTCAATAACTCACCACACGCTATGGCAGAGTAAACCTGAGATCCAGGAACCTGAAGTAAAATTCGATAAGGAGCAACTCGGGCATTTGAATCCAGTACAGCATCCAGGGCACCTACCAAACGACCTTAAAACAAAAGCAAGCAAAAAGGATACATTTTAGTTAAGTAGAAATATTACATGTAAATCATTACACCTCTTTAATCCAACATAGTGGAATACTTTTAAAATCAATTTCCTGATTTTAAATGTTAAATGTTTAAAAAATTTTAAATGTTAAATGTTTAAAATTTTAAATGTTAAATAGAACTTAAATGTTCCTTTAAGTTCTATTTAACTTCAATATATCTCAACGAAAAAAAAAAAAAAAAAAGATTCCTGATATAGTCAGCAAACCTAGGTCTGGTATTACTGCCTATTACAGTAAGGGAGTATCAGCAACATGACCCGCACATGATTTCTCCAAAACCAGGTCTCTAACTGCAGTCATGCTTCAGTACTAGCTGGAGTTTAGGCCTATGGGCATAGGAATGAAGTACATCCCAGTGAATTAATCAGCCACATAATTTTGCACATAATTGCTCAAAATGTGAATTGTGCTAATTTGCATAATTCCCTAGCAAGCGTGAGACGGAGGGAAATATCAGCATGCGCAGACTGAAAAGTGACATCAGCCCATGTGGACTGGATGAAAGATGCAGTATTGATCCTCAGAGCCAGAAACAGGAATATGTGTTGGCCAGGCAAATTGAAGGGAAGCATAATCTGATTATACAGGCTGGAAACAGGAGGCAACTCTGGTCCACACCAGCACAATGGAGAGAGGTTACATCGGCCTGTGCTGGAAGCATTAGAAGGTAGCAGTAGCCTAAGCAGATGGGAAAGGAAGTGGAGATAATCCAGATGCAACAGCGGCAGCAAAGATAGAAACTTGTCAAAGAAAGAAGTAGTGGAGTCTGGTCTTGGAGAGAGAGAAAGAGAACGATAGTGTATAGCTTGGGAAAGTCAAATAGTAGATCTGGCTTGCAGAAAGAGAGTGAGAGTGTGGTGGCTTCCACCTTGGGTTTGAGGAGGGAAAAAGAGAATGATATAAGCATTATTATATTATATAACATGTCAAGTACCTGCACTTATTTCTAAGAATGCTCCAATGTAATGTAATGTATTGTATATATGGGTGTAGTGAATGTAGTTGGTACAATAGATACAAGAACAGCAGAAAAGAATGAGCTGCAGAAGAATCTTAAAAAAAATTGTGAAAAAACAAGGATGGTGTGGGTAACTTTCAAACCGGTGCGCAAGCACACATGTCGGCCTGTGCCCAGGGATGCAGCTATTTTATAACTTGCACGCGTATAGGCATGCAGGTTATAAGTAGCCTGGCTGCACACACATGTGCCAAATTTTAAATGGAAGCACACATGTGCGTGCAAATGCCACTTCTACTGTGTAAGCTCAGGGATTTTAAAAGGGGTGCGCACCGACGCTATCCCAGTTTTACCTGTTCATCCTCAGTTCGCCCAGTTAAAAGATAGGTCCTCCAAAGCCCCCTAGTTATCCCCAAACCCTTAAAACCCCGCAGATCTACATTTATTTCTCTCTTTATTTATTTTTAATTTTTTTTTAACTTACACGTCATCCATAGCAGACGTAAAGTTACGTGGTAAGGGCCTCGGCACATGCCGGATTGTGTAAGTATATATTACACATCTCAAGTTCACACCCCAAAATGTCCATGCCCCGTCCAGACTATGCCTATACCCTGCCCCTTTATGAAAACTTCTGAGATATGCATACTCCGGGAGATACACGTGTATCTCAGCAGCTTTTAAAATATGATCAGCGCATGCAAACCTGACATATTCACACATCCCCTAATTAATTGCGTGTCTCAGGCTTTTAAAATTCACCTTTATAGCAGTAAGTATACAATATATTTTATTAAACTATATCAATTTTTTTTTTTAATTATGATGTATAAAATAAAACAGAACACAAATATAGTATGAGATCTGTGACAGTGCGGTTAGCAGGTACAAATGGGCAGGCTGGGAGGATGATATTGTCCTTCTTGGGCAACATATATTAGGGCAGATGCAAAACAGTGCACTCGGCCTAGCGCACTGTTTAACCCGTGGTTGGACATGCGTCCACAACCCCTTATGCCAAACTTTTCATGTTGGTGACACACTTTTTAGACAAACAATTTCACAACACGGTAATTCAGTCTACTAGCAAACCAGAGGTTAAAGGTTAAACGAACGAAACATATTTCGACAATTTATGTATGTTTCCTTAAATATACACATAAATAAAATGTTTCACGACACAAGCTATCTCATGAAAACCTTTCATTTATATGAAAAATATATAATATTCCAAGTGCTATTTTCCAAAAGAACAAGCCCAAGCACAAGTCTGTCCCCCACACACTCATCTCTCTCGCCTCAGCACATGTCTGGCCCCCACACTCATGTACCTCTTCTTTTTGATTGTTGCCAGTTAAGTGCTTCACTCCCTTCAGGGTTCAAGCCTATGTAATAATTTATGATTACTTTTTGTAAACCATAGCGATGGAACTTTACTGTACAACGGTATAGAAAAACTGTACAAATAACAAATCTTCTCTAATTGCCCCTTTAACCCCTCGATCATCTAACAGTCCAACTGACTCCCTCACAGGCTTTCTGCTTCGGATATATTTTTTAAAGTTTTTACTGTGAGTTTTTGCCTCTACAGCCAACTTCTTTTCAAATTCTCTCTTAGCCTGACTTATCAATGTCTTACATTTAACTTGCCAACACGTATGCATTATCCTATTTTCTTCTGTTGGATCCTTCTTCCAATATTTGAATGAAGATCTTTTGGCTAAAATAGCTTCTTTCACTTCATCTTTTAACCATGCCGGTAATCGTTTTGCCTTCTTTCCAGCTTTCTTATCTTGGAATACATCTGGACTTTGCTTCTAGGATGGTATTTTAAACAATGTCCATGCCTGTTGAACACTTTTAACCTTTGTAGCTGCACCTTTCAGTTTTTTTTCTATTTTTCTCATTTTATCAAAGTTTCCTTTTGAAAGTTTAGGACGAAAGCTGTGGATTTGCTTATTGTCCCCCTTCCAGTCATTAATTCAAATTTGATCATATTATGATCACTATTGCCAAGCGGCCTACCACCGTTACCTCTCTCACCAAATCCTGTGGCTCCACTGAAATTAGATCTAAAATTGCTCCCTCTCTCGTCGGTTCCTGAACACATTTCTCCATAAAACTGTCATTTATTCCATCCAGGAACTTTATCTCTCTAGCATGTCCCGATGATACATTTACCCAGTCAATATTGGGGTAACTGAAATCTCCCATTATTATCGCAATACCAATTTGGTTAGAGTCCCTAATTTCTCTTAGCATTTCACTGTCCATCTCATCATCTTGACCAGGTGGACGGTATTATACTCCTATCACTAGTGTCTTCCCCAAACACAAGGGATTTCTACCCATAAAGATTCGATTGTGCATTTAGTCTCATAGAGGATGTTTATCCTGTTGGACTCTATGCCATCCCGGACATAAAGCTCCACACCGCCTCCCGGGTGCTCCTCTCTGTCATTGCGATATAATTTATACCCCGGTATAGCACTGTCCCATTGATTATCCTCCTTCCACTTTGTCTCTGAGATGCCAATTAAGTCTATGTCATCATTCACTGCTAATTTGCTAATTCTCCCATCTTACTTCTTAGACTTCTGGCATTAGCATACAAACATTTCAAAGTTTGTTTTTTTTGTTTGTATTTTCAGTCTGCTTTATAATTGATAGGAATAAGTTAAAATTATTTAGCTCAGGTGAGTTTTTAAGTTACAGGCACTTGGACTACTTTCTTATCATTGGAACCTCACTGTCGGGATGCCTTAATGATAATGTATTATTAGTATCCTTGATGATACCTCCCTCTGAACCATGCGCTGCTGAGCGACTGTCTGCTTTCCCCTTTGTTCTAGGCTTAAAGCTGCTCTCCTTTTAAAGGTTAGTGCCAGCAGTCTGGTTCCACCCTGGTTAAGGTGGAGTCCACCCCTTCGGAAGAGATTCCCCCTTCCCCAAAAGGTTCCCCAGTTCCTTACAAAACTGAATCCCTCTTCCTTGCACCATCATCTCATCCACGCATTGAGACTCCAGAGCTCTGCCTGCTTCTGGGGACCTGTTGTGGAACAGGGAGCATTTCAGAGAATGCTACCCTGGAGGTTCTGAATTTAAGCTTTCTACCTAAAAGCCTAAATTTGGCTTCCAGAACCTCCCTCCCACATTTTCCTATGTCGTTGGTGCCCACATGTACCACAACAGCCGGCTCCTCCCCAGCACTGTCTAAAAGCCTATCTAGGTGACGCGTGAGGTCCACCACCTTCGCACCAGGTAATCCTCACGCCCACCAGCCACCCAGCTGTCCACATTCCTAATAATCAAATCACCAACTATGACGGCCGACCTAACCCTTCCCTCCTGGGCAGAAGGCCTTGGAGACACATCCTTGTGCGAAAGGACAATGCACACCACCTGGAGACCAGGTCCTTGCTACAGGATCCTTTCCTGCTGCAACCAGGTTGATGCTCTCCGATCATGAGACCTTCTTCCTCCAAGGCAGCACCAGGGCTGCCAGTCTGAAGTTGAGACTTGGCATCCTCCCTAGCCCTAATGTCCAAGCGGTAATTCTTGGAGAAGGTGTGCAAAGATGACCATGTCACCACTCAGCAATTTCAGCAGGCGACAAGCAAAGCTCCACCCATGATACCGCCTAGCCCTCACGGAATGTGGTCTAAAACTGCTTGGGTAAGGCAACTTCAGCAGCCACATTGGCTGCTATTAACGACCTCCTTAACCCAGTGGGCAATCGTTGCCAGAGTCACTGGTGCTCCCTGCTTACCTCCACCATGGAGCACAAACAGGCGATCAGACTTCCGAACAGTCTTGGTCACCTCCAAATAACGCTTAAATTAATGCTTGAGTTCAAGGAATGCAAAAGGCGGTACTTCTGCTTCATCTCTGTCCAAGGCAGGCAGAGAATGGACTGATTCAAATTAAAGTCTGAAACCACTTTGGGCAAAAAGGAAGACAGTTCAAGGAAGGCTACGAGTCACATGGAGAAAAGGATCATGGCAGAAAGAGCCTGCAGTTCACAGATATGAACTGTCTTCAAAGTAAGCAGCTACAAGGAAAGGAGTATGCTGAAATGTGCGCAGAATAGTTGTGTTCAATAACCCAATTCAACTGGAAACTTTTCTGTAAATAAGATTGCTCCAGAGGACAGTGCCGCTCCAACTAGTCCTCAATTATTAACTTAATTTCATCCAGCCAGTAATGAGTAGCTGGATAACTTTGCTTTCTATGCTTAGTAATGCCTCCAACACACCTCACCTTTTAGAATCTTGATTGTTATTGGCCAGCTCCAGTCTTTTTTTTTTTTTTTTCCTTTTGGGCTCCTCCTGTTTTTCTCCTTTCCACCATTAACTTCTCTTTAAGCATTTCTAAATTTCACAAAAAAAAAAAAAAAAAAAAAGCAGAAAGACAAAGTTTCTAATAGGAAATACAGGCATCACATGAGAAATAAGCCACAACCAGGGCCGGTGGAAGCACTATGAGAACTTGAATGCCACCAAGAGTGCCATAGTGCTGGGGACAGTGCAGTGTGACATCTACTCCTTCCCGCACCCCCCCAGTGTCCCATAGGCCTGTGAGGCCCGGAAGTAGGAGTTTACCATAGCAAGCAGTATCTGCGGGACTATGGTGGCTGTCAGAAGCTGGAGCAGTGCCAGGGGCCATAACAACCAGCCTCTAAAGCAGGGCTGGAACAGCGAGCTGTATAGCCTAAGCAGGCGCAAGCTGCAGTAGCAGAGCCCTGCCGCTGTCAGGAGCTAGAGGAGGAGGACCACACGGGCCTGTATTAGTGTGTAATTTTGTCCTTTATGAGAGAAAAATACTGTCATATAGTTATGATTTGTTTATAAAGGATCGCATGTAGTTTTGTCTCACTGAAAAAACGTTGTTGCTTCATGCTTTTACAGCCAGCCCCCTTTGGCCTCCACCTTTCGCCCCCTGTATAAAGAAAGTACAACAGACTATTATTAGGGCACAAGATCGGTCTTCATGATATTTTTTGCTAAGAAAAGCTAATACAGTGAGAGGCAGGCTGGCACATTTTAACTGCCTCACACACAGCTAATGGCCCAATTTGCAGCTTCCTCCTCTCTTCATAGCCCACAGTACCCCCTTTGCCCACAGTTGGCCTTCCCTTTCTTCTAACTTGAAGCCTGCAAGCTTCAAGTCACCGAGCACAAAATGTAGATGAGAATTAAAACATAAGATCACTACTTGTTTAAAGCCAGTTGGCATATTAAGAGTTAAATCTTAACTGGCTTTGTACATAAGGAACATAAGAAAATGCCATACTGGTCAGACCAAGGGTCCATCAAGCCCAGCATCCTGTTTCCAACAGTGGCCAATCCAGGCCATAAGAACCTGGCAAGTACCCAAAAACTAAGTCTATTCCATGTTACCATTGCTAATATCAGTGGCTATTCTCTAAGTGAACTTAATAGCAGGTAATGGACTTCTCCTCCAAGAACTTATCCAATCCTTTTTTAAACACAGTTATACTAACTGCACTGATCACATCCTCTGGTAACAAATTCCAGAGTTTAATTGTGCGTTGAGTAAAAAAAGAACTTTCTTCTCCGATTAGTTTTAAATGTGCCCCATGCTAACTTCATGGAGTGCCCCCTAGTCTTTCTACTATTGAAAGAGTAAATAACCGATTCACATCTACCCGTTCTAAGACCTCTCATGATTTTAAACACCTCTATCATATCCCCCTCAGTCG
>NW_021821187.1:0-96481 GCF_901001135.1 Rhinatrema bivittatum | reverse complement strand
AGGATGTGTATAGTGGAAGGATGGAGCTGCTTATCCTAAAGGAGAAAGGAGACCAGGATGTGTATGGTGGAAGGATGGAGCTGCTTATCCTAAAGGAGAAAGGAGACCAGGATGTGTATAGTGGAAGGATGGAGCTGCTTATCCTAAAGGGGAAAGGAGGCCAGGATGTGTATAGTGGAAGGATGGAGCTGCTTATCCTAAAGGAGAAAGGAGACCAGGATGTGTATAGTGGAAGGATGGAGCTGCTTATCCTAAAGGAGAAAGGAGACCAGGATGTGTATAGTGGAAGGATGGAGCTGCTTATCCTAAAGGGGAAAGGAGACCAGGATGTGTATAGTGGAAGGATGGAGCTGCTTATCCTAAAGGAGAAAGGAGACCAGGATGTGTATAGTGGAAGAATGGAACTGCTTATGCTAAAGGGGAAAGGAGGCCAGGATGTGTATAGTGGAAGAATGGAGCTGCTTATCCTAAAGGGGAAAGGAGACAGGATGTGTATAGTGGAAGGATGGAGCTGCTTATCCTAAAGGGGGAAAGGAGGCCAGGATGTGTATAGTGGAAGGATGGAGCTGCTTATCCTAAAGGAGAAAGGAGACCAGGATGTGTATAGTGGAAGGATGGAGCTGCTTATCCTAAAGGGGAAAGGAGGCCAGGATCTGTATAGTGGAAGGATGGAGCTGCTTATCCTAAAGGGGAAAGGAGGCCAGGATGTGTATAGTGGAAGGATGGAGCTGCTTATCCTAAAGGGGAAAGGAGGCCAGGATGTGTATAGTGGAAGAATGGAGCTGCTTATCCTAAAGGGGAAAGGAGACCAGGATGTGTACAGTGGAAGGATGGAGCTGCTTATTCCTAAAGGGGAAAGGAGACCAGGATGTGTACAGTGGAAGGATGGAGCTGCTTATCCTAAAGGGGAAAGGAGGCCAGGATGTGTATAGTGGAAGGATGGAGCTGCTTATCCTAAAGGGGAAAGGAGGCCAGGATGTGTATAGTGGAAGGATGGAGCTGCTTATCCTAAAGGGGAAAGGAGGCCAGGATGTTGTATAGTGGAAGAATGGAGCTGCTTATCCTAAAGGGGGAAAGGAGAACAGGATGTGTATAGTGGAAGGATGGAGCTGCTTATCCTAAAGTGGAAAGGAGGCCAGGATGTGTATAGTGGAAGGATGGAGCTGCTTATCCTAAAGGGGAAAGGAGGCCAGGATGTGTATAGTGGAAGGATGGAGCTGCTTATCCTAAAGGGGAAAGGAGACCAAGATGTGTATAGTGGAGAAATGGAGCTGCTTATCCTAAAGGGGGAAAGGAGGCCAGGATGTGTATAGTGGAAGGATGGAGCTGCTTATCCTAAAGGGGGAAAGGAGGCCTAGTTGTGTATAGTGGAGAATTGGAGCTGCTTATCCTAAAGGGGAAAGGAGGCCAGGATGTGTATAGTGGAAGGATGGAGCTGCTTATCCTAAAGGGGAAAGGAGGCCAGGATGTGTATAGTGGAAGAATGGAGCTGCTTATCCTAAAGGGAAAAGGAGGCCAGGATGTGTATAGTGGAAGGATGGAGCTGCTTATCCTAAAGGGGAAAGGAGACCAAGATGTGTATAGTGGAGAAATGGAGCTGCTTATCCTAAAGGGGAAAGGAGGCCTAGTTGTGTATAGTGGAGAAATGGAGCTGCTTATCCTAAAGGGGAAAGGAGACCAGGATGTGTATAGTGGAAGGATGGAGCTGCTTATCCTAAAGGGGAAAGGAGGCCAGGATGTGTATAGTGGAAGGATGGAGCTGCTTATCCTAAAGGGGAAAGGAGGCCAGGATGTGTATAGTGGAAGGATGGAGCTGCTTATCCTAAAGGAGTGTATGTTTTTGTTTTAATAGAATTCATCAGTAAAGGATAAGTTACTTATAGAATGAGTCCTTGACTCAAAACTGCTATAGAAACGACCGGGACATGATAGTGGTCACACTCATTTAACAACTAACATTGATTAAAACTATGTTACCGAACATATGGCACCTGTGTAAATGGATAGAGGTTAATAGCATTACTTTGTGCCTTACTGTAAACCGTTGTGACGGTACCCACCTTAACAACGGTATAGAAAAAGTTTTAAATAAATAAAATAAATAAATAAAGGGGAAAGGAGGCCTGGATGTGTATAGTGGAAGGATGGAGCTGCTTATCCTAAAGGGGAAAGGAGGCCTGGATGTGTATAGTGGAAGGATGGAGCTGCTTATCCTAAAGGGGAAAGGAGGCCAGGATGTGTATAGTGGAGAAATGGAGCTGCTTATCCTAAAGGGGAAAGGAGGCCTGGATGTGTATAGTGGAAGGATGGAGCTGCTTATCCTAAAGGGGAAAGGAGGCCAGGATGTGTATAGTGGAAGGATGGAGCTGCTTATCCTAAAGGGGAAAGGAGGCCAGGATGTGTATAGTGGAAGGATGGAGCTGCTTATCCTAAAGGGGAAAGGAGGCCAGGATGTGTATAGTGGAAGAATGGAGCTGCTTATCCTAAAGGGGAAAGGAGAACAGGATGTGTATAGTGGAAGGATGGAGCTGCTTATCCTAAAGTGGAAAGGAGGCCAGGATGTGTATAGTGGAAGGATGGAGCTGCTTATCCTAAAGGGGAAAGGAGGCCAGGATGTGTATAGTGGAAGGATGGAGCTGCTTATCCTAAAGGGGAAAGGAGACCAAGATGTGTATAGTGGAGAAATGGAGCTGCTTATCCTAAAGGGGGAAAGGAGGCCAGGATGTGTATAGTGGAAGGATGGAGCTGCTTATCCTAAAGGGGAAAGGAGGCCTAGTTGTGTATAGTGGAGAATTGGAGCTGCTTATCCTAAAGGGGAAAGGAGGCCAGGATGTGTATAGTGGAAGGATGGAGCTGCTTATCCTAAAGGGGAAAGGAGGCCAGGATGTGTATAGTGGAAGAATGGAGCTGCTTATCCTAAAGGGGAAAGGAGGCCAGGATGTGTATAGTGGAAGGATGGAGCTGCTTATCCTAAAGGGGAAAGGAGACCAAGATGTGTATAGTGGAGAAATGGAGCTGCTTATCCTAAAGGGGAAAGGAGGCCTAGTTGTGTATAGTGGAGAAATGGAGCTGCTTATCCTAAAGGGGAAAGGAGACCAGGATGTGTATAGTGGAAGGATGGAGCTGCTTATCCTAAAGGGGAAAGGAGGCCAGGATGTGTATAGTGGAAGGATGGAGCTGCTTATCCTAAAGGGGAAAGGAGGCCAGGATGTGTATAGTGGAAGGATGGAGCTGCTTATCCTAAAGGAGTGTATGTTTTTGTTTTAATAGAATTCATCAGTAAAGGATAAGTTACTTATAGAATGAGTCCTTGACTCAAAACTGCTATAGAAACGACCGGGACATGATAGTGGTCACACTCATTTAACAACTAACATTGATTAAAACTATGTTACCGAACATATGGCACCTGTGTAAATGGATAGAGGTTAATAGCATTACTTTGTGCCTTACTGTAAACCGTTGTGACGGTACCCACCTTAACAACGGTATAGAAAAAGTTTTAAATAAATAAAATAAATAAATAAAGGGGAAAGGAGGCCTGGATGTGTATAGTGGAAGGATGGAGCTGCTTATCCTAAAGGGGAAAGGAGGCCTGGATGTGTATAGTGGAAGGATGGAGCTGCTTATCCTAAAGGGGAAAGGAGGCCAGGATGTGTATAGTGGAGAAATGGAGCTGCTTATCCTAAAGGGGAAAGGAGGCCTGGATGTGTATAGTGGAAGGATGGAGCTGCTTATCCTAAAGGGGAAAGGAGGCCAGGATGTGTATAGTGGAAGGATGGAGCTGCTTATCCTAAAGGGGAAAGGAGGCCAGGATGTGTATAGTGGAAGGATGGAGCTGCTTATCCTAAAGGGGAAAGGAGGCCAGGATGTGTATAGTGGAGAAATGGAGCTGCTTATGCTAAAGGGGAAAGGAGGCCAGGATGTGTATAGTGGAGAAATGAAGCTGCTTATGCTAAAGGGGAAAGGAGGCCAGGATGTGTATAGTGGAAGGATGGAACTGCTTATCCTAAAGGGGAAAGGAGGCCAGGATGTGTATAGTGGAGAAATGGAGCTGCTTATCCTAAAGGGGAAAGGAGGCCAGGATGTGTATAGTGGAAGGATGGAGCTGCTTATCCTAAAGGGGAAAGGAGGCCAGGATGTGTATAGTGGAAGGATGGAGCTGCTTATCCTAAAGGAGAAAGGAGGCCAGGATGTGTATAGTGGAAGGATGGAGCTGCTTATCCTAAAGGGGAAAGGAGGCCAGGATGTGTATAGTGGAAGGATGGAGCTGCTTATCCTAAAGGGGAAAGGAGGCCTGGATGTGTATGGTGGAAGGATGGAGCTGCTTATCCTAAAGGGGAAAGGAGGCCTGGATGTGTATAGTGGAGAAATGGAGCTGCTTATCCTAAAGGGGAAAGGAGGCCTGGATGTGTATAGTGGAGAAATGGAGCTGCTTATCCTAAGTCTCTCCCTAGATGGTGATGGAAAGAAACTGACAGTACGAAAAGGGAGTTAGTGGAGGAGCCAGCTCATAGGTAATAGTGAGAAGGAAGCTAGATGCACAACCCTTCATCACCAAGCCCATACTCTCTGAAAGAGCCACATTTCAAGAGAGAGCTGACTGCCAAAACACAGGTTTTGCCTGGGTCTCTGTCCATATAGGCTAAAGGAGTTTTTGAGGGCTCTCACTTTAAAACTTCTAGCTATAACCATCTGAGCTGCCTTGATGCTTTCCATGACCGTGTCCCCTCATCCACCTACACCACCTGTAATTGGGAAGGACTCTGAAACAACAAGCCTTCAGAGTTTGTCTCGCACCTGATGCTGGGTCAGAACTGTAATTTCCCTCAGCTGCTTCCCATCCGAAAATCAATTACACTTCACAAACAGGCTGATGCAATATCTGCGCGGGAAAAACGGTTGCTCATGATTGAGCACCCGCTGGCCTAATGTGCGCCCATCCACCTCTCTTGGGTGCGCGATGCAGTAGGCAAAGTAGCTGCTGCGATAAAAAGGAGGCGCTAGGGGAAATTTCCTAACCACGAGTTAGGAAAATGGACACTCGTAAATTGAGCGTTGGTTTTCCTAACCTCACCACCTTCAAGACTTTTTCTTTAAATGTTTTTTCTTGTTGCTGCTTCCTGTGGTTCCTCCGATTTAATATTGTCACAATATTAAGTCGAAGGAACCACAGAAAAGCAGTATTTTCTTCTTTTCAGTTCAACTTTTGAGGCTCCTCAAAACTTAAAGCCAGCTCCGGGGATATAATTAATTTTTGAGTGTTAAAATGTGTACGTTGGGCGCACAGTTATTTTTTTACATCAGGGGTAATAGCTAATAGCCTTATCAACATGGCATTTATATGTGATGAGTGCTATTAGCTATGCGCTGGTTTGGATCCATGTTTTGGATGTTATTGCATCAGGGGTTATGGATGCTCATGCAAAATATGCATCCAAAACACGCGTTAACCTGTGTGCATGGTATTGCATTGGCCTGAGAGCTTGTAGGATAGATGTAGCTACCGAGACCCAGTAGAAACTCATTGCCTGATGTATTCTAATACATAGGTCACATACACTTTCCAAAATGATTATTAGTTGCTGACTGAAGGTTCTCATCCTTATTGAAAAAATATCAGATATAAGGAATAAAAGCAAAGGGAAAAATATCAGGTATAAGGAATAAAAGCAAAGGGAAAAATATTTTTCACTTAGAACGGAAAAATATTGAAATCATCCAAACTCCAATAATCTTAAAAAACAACCAGAAAGTTGAACTAGCTGAAAAGGTACAAAATCTTGGAATAATAATGGACCCAGAAATCAATCTAAAACAACATATATCACTAAAAGTAAAAGAGGGCTATGCAAAACTCATGATACTTAGAAAACTAAAACCACTACTAACATTAGCTGATTTCAGAACAGTACTTCAGGCACTAGTTTTCTCCAGCACGGACTACTGTAACGCCCTTTTACTAGGACTCCCGAACACAACAATAAGGCCACTTCAAATACTTCAAAACACAGCAGCTAGAATACTAACCAGAAAAAGGAGGAGGGACCATATAACTGAAACACTGAAGGAATTACATTGGCTACCTATTGAACACAGAATTAAATACAAAGCCCTATGTACAATAAATAAACTAATTCTTGACGAAAAATCAGACTGGCTAAACACAGCATTACCAGTACACGTCCCACACAGAAACCTTCGATCAGCAAATAAAGCTCTCCTAACCATTCCCTCAGTAAAAACAGCAAGACTAACCCAAGTGAGAGAGGGCCTTATCTTTAGCAGGCCCTGACTTTGGAACACAATGCCTCAAGAGATCAGATTACAAAGAGATCTCAAAACCTTTAAGAAAAGTTTAAAAACATGGCTTTTTAAACAAGCATTCTATAAAGAGACTGGGGAATAGAAAACATACAGGATTAGACAGGAGAGCACCGGCGCAAAGCACTATTCCAAAAACGTGCATTATAATAGCTTAGAAACTCTACATCATAACAAACGTAATTGTAAACACTGTGAATATGAATTTTAACCGTGAATGTTACCCTAGAGGTACACCTGGTCATGACCTACTTCACTAAACAAATTGATCGTCTTTAACGATATATTGTAACCGAACCTTTTGTGGCACCTATTAAAATGTACTATAGTACGCATCCACCTACATTAAATTATGTGCCTTCATGTAAACCGTTGCGATGATATTTAACTTAGCGACAGTATAGAAAAGATTTTAAATAAATAAAATAAAAAAAAAATAAAAAAATCAAGGTTTCAGTGATGAGTTCATCATCCACTCCTGCTTTGCTTTCCTTACACCCAATATATAGCTTATGGATGTGAGTTAGCTGTAGGATTTATGTCACCAGTGACATTACAGACCCAATCTGGGTGTTACCTTTATTGAAAGCCCTAGGGATAAACCCTGGACCAGATCTGACTGTTCTTGATGACATAGAGCTTTCAGCTAACCCAATTATGGACTAACACACTTATGGGGGAAATATAGGCATATACCACAACTTTACAATGATTGAACATGCGCCTATTCAGCCAATATACATGAATATATCGTATGCAGGATCTTTTTCTATTTTTAAAAAATTCTGCATAAATTATACATGCATTCATGTGTCTGTTATGCAAAAATGTGTGTATATAATGGCAAGTATTATTACTAGTCTTCCTAACAGCACCATGTCTAGAAGAAGTGAGGCTCGCTTAGGACAGGGATGGGCAAACTATGGCATACAGGCCAGAATCAGCCCATCTCCTCCTTCCTTCCAATCCGGCTACCTCCCAGATGTTTGCTATACCATCTGGCCTGCTGCCCAACGTAATCAGCGATGGCCCATAATGACATGCCAACACACACAACATTGAACATCGCTGATGTCATTGGGCTGTGTCTTGGATGCACTGCACAGTAGAAAAATATATAATTAGAAGTACCGACTCCTCTTCTTTCTCTATTCCCATCAGCATCTGAGTGCAAGAGCCACTTGAAAGGGAAGCTTGGACTCCCAGTGTTGAGAATCAGCTGCATACATACAGGCAAAGTAAAGGAGAAGGAAGGAGTCCAAAGTGGAAGCTGCTGATGCATTTTAATCCTCGCAGCAGAAGACATGTCAACAAGGCAGACATTAGAACTCTACTGTCCACTCTTTCAGCCAGCTTAACCACCACAGCCATGTTGCTCCAAGAATATTGTGTGGCCTCATGACGTATCATATGGTGTTTTGATGTTGCTCCACATTGATGATGTGCTTTTTCATTTTAGTTTGTCTGCTTGTTATTTTAATCATTTTCTGAATGTTTTATTGTGAACCGCTTTGATTATTAAAGCAGCATAGAAGAAATTTTCAAATAAATAAATAAATTCCCACACTGCATTGCGCACAATCACAGGCACAAAGTGGAACACAGCATGTACTTTATCTTTACCTTATCTTGGGCACGACAGCCTCTTGAGAGAGAAGCTTGGATTCCTGCTTATATCAGCACATCTGAAAGCCAGCTCCCATGCTACTCAGTGTGTGCTGGTCACTAATGGGATGTCCCAAAGCTTAAGGGACAGAATCCAGAACAAAGCTGGAATTTATCAGCAGACTACAGGAGTAACTATGAAATAACAATGGTGGTCAGATCCAAAGTACAGCCCACAGGGACCTGATGTAAAGGCTAATGATGTTGCAAACAAAGCAAGCATACAGCACTCCCAAACTGCACATGGTATGCCAGTGAGGGAGAGAGGTATGTGAGCAAGGAAGAACACACTTGTGAGACAGAGAAAGAGGGATGTAATAAGAGAAGGAGAGAGGTATGCAGTGAGAGAGAGGTATGCAAGTGAGAGCATTTGTGAGAGTGTGAGTGTGTAAGTGAGAGAGAGAGAGATGTGTGAAAGAGAGGTAGAGATTGTTTGCGAGTCTCAGACATTTAAAACCCTTTTTAAATCAGATTGATTTTAGAACGGTATTACAACTATTGATATTTGCAAATACAGACTACTGCAACACTCTTCTACTCGGCCTTCCATTACAAAATGTTATGCATGAATTCAACTTAAAGAAATTCATTAATTCCACCCTAAGAGATTGCTACTTCAAGCTGCACACAATAAAAAAAACTAAAGCCCCTGCTGCATCTCAGCGATTTCAGATCAGTACTACAGACCCTCATCCTATCCAAATTAGATTACTCAAACGCCCTACTACTAGGCCTTCCCAAAAATACCATCGCCCCACTTCAACTGCTACAAAACACCGCAGCACGCATTTTAACAAGCACCGCAAAAAAGGAGTATATTACCCCCATCGTGAAACAACTCCACTGGCTTCCCATTGCAGCCAGGATTCACTTTAAGATACTTTCACTCATACACAAAGCAATCCACAATCCAAATATGCACTGGTTCAGTGACTCCCTACAGTTTCGTTCCTCCACCAGACCCACCCGTACGCAGTATCTTGCCACCTTAACAACACCCTCCCCCAAACTCACTCATCTCACCTCGACCAAGGAACGCTCACTTTCCATAGCAGGTCCTGCGCTATGGAACTCTGCCCACCAGCTTACGCCGAGAACTCTGCCCAAAAAAATTTAAGCAGAAACTCAAAACTTGGTTGTTCAAGTAAGCTTACCCCTGAGACCTACTCTGCGACTCGCTCCTCCTCCCCCCCATTTCACCGCCCTTCCCCTAACGTAATTTTCACATCTCCCCATTTCAAATTTTATAATGTGTACTCACCTACTAGCAACATATCAATCAATGTATTCAGCAATTTATAAATGTTTGTCACCTCACCGTATAGCCCCTCTGACTTTGATATCTCAAATTTATCAATGTTTGCCACCATCTACTTACAGCCCCCCCTGACATTAATATCACACATTTTTGCCTGTACGTAAGTTAAAGAAGATAACTGTACTTAAAGAACATTAATATTTATGCATATAATATAATGAAGAATATTGTTTTGTAGTGTATTACCTCCCTTTCCTAATTATTATTGCACCCCCTTTCTTAGTCCCCCACTCAGTAGCTCCTGTTTATTGTTTCTCCCTCCCCCCAGTTTCATAATCATTTACACTGTAAAGCCTTTGTTTAATGGTAACCGATGTGATGTTATTAACGAATGCTGGTATATAAAAATGTTAAATAAATAAATAAATAAATAAATAAATAAAGATCATTAATGGGGAACAAACTGACTGGTTGAGTGCTGCCATTCATCTTCATACCCCACAAAGAAACCTAAGATCCGTGAATAAAGGTCTGCTAACCATACCCTCCGTTCAATCAGCCCATCTTACTCAAGTTAGAGCTAGAGCCATTTCACTTGCAGGTCCTAAAATATGGAATTCTCTACCAACTGAACTACGCTTACAACCAGATCTAAAGTCTTTTATAAAAGACCTAAAGACATGGCTGTTCAACAAGGCTTATCAGGACTCAGAATAATGAAATGCAGCATCCTGTTTCTATTTAGGCTTTCTTTGCTTTTATTTATTTCATTCTTCTACCAAGTTTTATTAATTGCTTTGATTTTATATTTTTTATTTGTATGTATTACACTGGGCAACAATGAAAGTGTTACTGACCTAAAAAGGTTCTACTCTGTAGTATCTTGATGTGCTGAACACGAATATGACCATGAAAAGTTTTTATTGGCTCTCGTTTTGAAGATATTTAATATAGTTCACTTTCTATGTTTAGTCATGTAAATTTATCCAGTAGGACTGTAAATAAGCCTAGAACGATGTAATATTGCATAATACCCATCATGCACACATCATCCAGAGTTTATTACATCATTTTCTGATGCAATGCAGTTCTACTGCCATGCTGCTGCCGAGTAAGCTGACGTCAGCAGTGTACTTATATGAAGCCCAGTCAGAAAGGGTGAGCATTTGAAATATTCATGCTGGCTGACTACTGCTGGACACTCCGCAGAGATGCTCCCGAACAGGTGTACAAGAGACAAGCAAAGAAATCTAAGACGAGGTCTATGACTTCATTTTTCAAACGGTATTAACCGAAGGTCTCCTACTATTAGCATACAATTCAAGATGTAATTAAATTATTGCATATTACAAAAAAACTAGAGCCAATTTTGCATTTTCACAGTCACATTCGTGTTTAGCACATGGAAATTTATAAGAATTGACTAATTTCATTTCAGTAACATGACTTTTGTGAAAATTTGTTGCCCAGTGAGCTAGTGGCATACAGTTCAAGATGTAATTATATTATTGCATATTACAAAAAAACTAGAGACAATTTTGCATTTTCACAGTCACATTCGTGTTTAGCACATGCAAATGTATAAGAATTGACTAATTTCATTTCCGTAACATGACTTTTGTGAAAATTTGTTGCCCAGTGTTATTAGTCTTTTAAGTTTGTATTATACCTATTTTATTACCTTCTTATGCACTTATAATTGCATTTTATCTTGTACTTTTTAGTTCATATTACTGTTCATATTACTGTATGTATGTAAACCCCAAATGACGGTATATAAAGTAAATAAATAAATAAAATAAATATAAGTGAGAAAATGAGAGAGGTATGAAAGTCAGAAAGAGAGCATGTATAAGTGACAGAGTAAGGAATGCAAGGGAGAGCTATAAGGGGCTTCAACAGCTCCAAGGAGACCCCTCCAGACCCTATAACAATGAAAGCCAGTAATGTGGCCCCAGTTAAGTTTTGCCCACCCTAGGCTTAGGACACCTAACTTCCATCCAATCTGATGGAGCTAATGAAGGTCCAGAACATCATATATGGGAAGGAGGCATGGAGAGTGGGATTCTACTGCAAATAGCAGACCTGAGATAAAATCTGCTACTGACTAAATGTAATCTTCCACAACAGGAGTGGTGAGACCCCTGATGCCAGGTCAATAAGAAACAGGCCAGGAAGAGGGAAGAGGGGCCCGCAAGCCAAATAACTTTCACCAAGGGAGAATGGAGGGTCCTCTGCACCATTTTTGAGGCTGCTGTGAGAGGTGTGGGAGATTTGGACACCACATCATCAAGGCTGCCAAGATGAGCAGTATTTGTAAGAAAGGCATTTACCGGTAAGAAGATTGTGGGTCATGACTATAGAAACATAGAAATGACAGCAGAAAAAGACCAAATGTTCCATCCAGTCTGCCCAGTGAGCTTATGGCAGCATCAAGCGTGCCATACAAGTCTCCCCCATACTTAGTTTCCTAAACCATCAAAGTCAGGGCCTTTGTTGATTGCTGTTTGAGTCCAATTCCCTCTTACCTCTTGCCTTTGAAGCAGAAAGCAATGTTGGAGTTGCATCACACATATAAGCTTATTGGTTAAAGGTGGTAACAACTGCATCAGCAAGTTACCCCCATGATTATTGATTTCCCAGACCATAAAATTCAATGTCCTTGTTAGTTGCTGTCTGAAACTAATTACCCTTTTACTCTATTCCCCCTGCCATTAAAGCAGAGAGCAATCATGGAGTTGCATCAACAATATGAAGGCTTATTGGTTAAGGGTAGGAACCACCACACCAGCAAAACCCTACCTATAAATATATATAGCTGAGTTGCTTACCTGTAACAGGTGTTCTCTGAGGACAGCACGATGCCAGTCCTCACACATGGGTGACATCATAGGATGGAACCGAGCACAGAAAACTTATGTCAAAGTTTCTAGAACTTTGACTGAGCCTCCATGAGTTTGCCCAGCATGTACTATACCACACATCCAAGTGGGATCCCCTCAGTCTATAATATAGAATTGAGGAACCCAGATAAGGCCAGCTTTCAATAGCTGTCTGCCCTTTAAGTATAGACACCCAAGGGTGTCTATACTTAAAGGCCCACGGGGTGGCAAGTGGGTTTCATGAGGACTGATATTCTGCTGTCCTTGGAGAACACATGTTAAACGTATACAACTCTGCTTTCTCTGAGGACAAGCAGGATGGCAGTCCTCACACATGGGTGAAGCCCTAACTACAGACTGCCCCTAACATAAAAAGGGAACAACAAAACACCAAACAAGTGCCAATGGGCACAATAACCAGTTTTATTAGTAACATGTGGTGGGGGGGGGGGAGGGGGGGTGCTGCCTGAACAGAAAGAATGGACCCTAGGTGGCAACAGAGTTGGGTTTTACATCTTAAACAAGTTCCAAAGGACAGATTTTCCAAACCTATTGTCATTTGGCCATCCCTATCCAAATAGTAATAACATGTGAATGTTGCGACCGTCACTGCCCGACGTCTCCACTATGCGCACCTCACCGCTTTGGCGACTCCCTCTTTGCCTGTTGGAGGTTTGGCTGCTGCGGCGTCCTCTTGCCATTCTCTTCCAGCATCCCCGGACCAGCTAGACGCTGCACTCTGCCATGTATCTTCAGAGTCTAAGGGCGCACGCACTGTCTCTATACATCTGTCTGGAGGCTTCTGTTTTCTACATTTGTATCTTCCTTGTAGGCATGGAAAACAGCTCAAAAATGTATCTTAACTATCTTCTAATCTAGCATTCCCTTGGGTGTCTATACTTAAATTATACAATTTTTTACTCATTTACATGTATGCATAGTAAAGGGCAGACAGCTATTGAAAGCTGGCCTTATCTGCTTTCAGCACCAGTGAATATCTCAACAGATCCTAGTAGGTCATGGCATCGAGTCTCTCTCTCTTCTTAAACTTCTTTGAAATATTCCTTTTTTGCGTGTTTGTTAAAAATGTTCTCATGATATTGATGTGGGGTCTTCTTGGTTCTCCCCTTAGTGACTTTTGCCAGGTTTTTCAGTGTTTCTGAAAGTGAGTTTTCTTTCGCTGTTGCTACCTTTAAGGAGTGGTGTCTTCGGTGCCTGCCGGCTATTATAGGCTGCCACCGTCGAGTTCAGTTTTGCATCCCTTTTGTTTTAGGTCAGCATGTCCACATTCAGGTTTAAGCCATGCCCTCAGTCCTTAAGGATTATGTCAATTACAGACCCCCATAATCTATGTTTTCTCTGCTGAAGGGCAGCGCACAAGATGTAGGCTTGCAGCAAGTGCTCCCAGATGACACCAAAAGGACCTAAGATCAAGCTCAATAAGATGGAATGACTCTTCAGGTAGGAGAAAGCTGGTCAATCAACATCGGCATCAGAGGTATCGGCATCAAGGAGCCACAGAGCCACACTCATGGACATCAAGCCATTGACATCTTCTGGATCATCGATTCCATCAGTGTTGATGATTGCCAGGGATACCAGAGTCAGGCCATTGTCTGCCCACCCCAAGTCAAAGACATCATGTTCACTGTCTTCAGCCTCGGCATGGAGATCGACCAATCTGAGCACTGCGGGAAGCCGAGGAAGCAACTGCATTGGTCTTCATTGATTCAAGGTACTGGGCACAGGGATGCACTGGCTTTGGCTGTGATGTCCCCAAAGTGCCCCTGTGGTGAGGAGAGCCATGCCTCCATCGATACCTAAGGTACATGACAACCTCCACCGGCTGCTATGCCTGCCATTGATTTTCTTCTTGGTTCCAAAGAGGAAGTCGCTCACCATCTGGCTCCCAGTCAGTCTTGGCATTAGCGCTCTTCGAGGAGGAGCTGAAGAGAAGCATGCAGATGGCTATGAAGAGGGTAGTGTGGAGCCTCCGTGTCAGGGCAGCAAAGGCACCAAAATTGGCACCATCCATCCTCAAGCCATTATTAGAATCCCTGCATGCACTCATTGGAATGCTACTGATGCAGCTTGTATCAGATTCTGGGGCTGCATCAACACCCAGAAGAGCATTGGTGGCACCATCTGCTGATCCAGTGCAGGTCCATGGTTCCTCAGAGGAGAAAGCTCCTCGGGAGACCAGAACAACACCGGGGCCCATGCCCCCATGGACAGTTGACTTGGTACCCATATTGCTGGCTGGTGACCGAGTGCCTAGGGCCCAGTCCCTGCCTTCAGGCATTGAGGACCAGGACCCATATGACCCCTGGGAGAATGATGACTCCAATGTCTCTGACAACGCATCAGATGGTCTCCCCTCAGACCTGTCTTTTCTTGCTGACAGAAGGAAGTCTCCCCCAGAAGACCTCTCCTTCACAGGATTTGTCAGGATGCTAGTGGAGGCATCCCATTTTAGCTACAAACTGAGAAGGATACCTGACACAAGATGCTGGATGTCCTCCACTATGTGGAGCTTTCCAAGGAGATCATGGCAGTCCCAGTGCACGAGATTCTTATGGAGTTGCTAAGAATGTGAGAAAAGCCCCTCTCATTTTCTTCTGTCAATAGGAAGGCAGACGCATTGTATCTTGTCCAGAAGGCTCTTGGATTCAGCAAGCATCAGCTTCTGCACCAATCTGTGGCAGTTGAATCCACTCTCAAAAAGGCCAAGTATACTTGTTCCCATTCCTTGGCACTCCCAGGGAAGGATCAGAGAGCCATGGATGCTCTTGGGAGGAAAGTTGTTCATGGGGCCGTGCTTATTGCCCACAGAGTGGCCTACCAGCTCTATTTGAGCCACTATGGTGCATGATATCTGGAAGCAGGTAGAGCAGGTGGCCGACCAGTTGCCTCACCAAGGGTAGAACACTCTCCAGTTGCTGTTCTCTTATCAATAAATAATGCCAAAGTGTACCCAACATGTATGTCTAAATAGCCTTCAACATCTGTCATGCATCATGAGTGACACTTTAAAATATTTTAACTCAATTACTCGAAGCACTTACAAATACTAAACTATATGCACACTTATGGAAGCAATTCAGTTATATTTAAAGGTGTCTCAAGAAACAATACCCCATAACTTAATTTAAAGATGACCAAACACAAGTGTATTAAAAAAACAATCATCTCAACATGCATCTAAAACACTACCTGGTGTTATGACATAAGAATTATAATTTAGCATATATCCTTCAACTCCCAACAGAATAGCATTACTTCTTTCTTTAAATTCTAATACTAATAAAAAGAATAAATATTTAAAAACAGCTGACAAATAGAACATCAAATAATATGAGTTATACAAAATTTAAAAATTTTCCCAAGAACCAATATAATATTTCAAAAGAGAACACACCAAATAACACCCAATAATTAAAACTAAGGATTAGAAAAGTCCCCTGCTCTCTATACTTGGGAAATCTGTCAGGCCCAAATACATACACTGACTCATGATTCTTTCAGGTTCACATATATACTCATTCACACACACACATATGCTTTCTCTCACGCTCACCCATGCTCACTGCTGTAAAACATAACCCACTTTTGTATTAGAAGGTACAGATTGAAAAAAAAGAGCAAGCTGCATGGCTACAGATTCTGACACAGAAACTATACGCTAGCACAGGGGTCGGGAACCCATGGCTCGCGAGCCAGATATGGCTCTTTTGAGGGCTGCATCTGGCTCGCAGACAAGTGTCGCCATACTTCGCGGTTCCCCGCTGACCCAGCTGCTCCCCGGTCCTCCGCCGCCCGGGCTTAAAATGCTGTCAGCCCGGGCGGAACGCGGCAGGACAGCTGGAGTCAGCGGCACCGGCGTGCTCTTTTCTCCTCCCCCCCCCGCGGCCCGGAAGAGGAAGTGGAGAGCATCGGGTGCCTGCGCGGGAAGAAGAGACCACACTAGCGTGGTCTCTTCTTCCGCGCAGGCACCCGATGCTCTCCACTTCCTCTTCCGGGCCGCGGGGGGGAGGAGAAGAGTGCACGCCGACTGGAGTCATCCGGGTGCCTGCGCGGGAGTCATCGGGTGTCAGCCGGGTGCCAGCGCTGGAGTCATCGGGTGCCTGCGCGGGTCTTCCCGCGCAGGCACCCGGCTGACACCCGATGACTCCCGCGCAGGCACCCGGATGACTCCAGTCGGCGTGCACTCTTCTCCTCCCCCCCCCCCCCCCCGCGGCCCGGAAGAGGAAGTGGAGAGCATCGGACCCGCGCAGGCACCCTAGTGTCCGACGGGAAGAAGACTGCAGGGTGGCTCGGAGGAAAATGAAAATCTTCAACCGCGGCCGATGGGACTCCGCCTTCGCCTCCGCGAGGGCTGAAAATGAAGGAGGTTAGCGTTGGGAGGTGGCTGCTGCTGCCGCGAGTTCCCGGGGGGGGGGGAGAGAGAGAGAGTGAATGAATGAGCGAGCAAGCATGTGTGTTTGAGATCCTGTGTGTGTGAGTGAGAGATTGCATGTATGTGAATGATTGAGAGCCTGTATATGTGAAAGAGAGTATGTCTGTGATTGAGATCCTGCCTGTGAGAGAGAGAGAGAGCATGAATGTAAGTTTACCATTGGGAACCTGTATGTGTAAGTTTGTAATTGAAAACCTGTTTGTTTGAAAGAGTATGTGTGTATGATTGAGATCCTTTGTGTGTGAGAGAGATCATGTGTATGTATGATTAAGAGCCTGTGTGTATAAGTAAGAGAGAGATCATGTATGTCTGTGTCTGATTGACAGCTGGTTTAGGTGATGGAGCATGTGAGTATGTGATTGAGAGCCTGTGTTTAAATGAGAGAGAGAGAGACCATGTGTGTCTGTGTGATTGAGAGCTGATTTAGGTGAGGGAGCATGTGAGTATGTGATTGAGAGCCTGTGTGTAAATGAGAGAAAGAGAGGACATGTTTGTAAGCATGTGAATGAGAGTCTGTGTGTGAGAGAAAAAGACAGCATGTATTTATGTGATTGAAAGCCTGTGTGTGTGTAAGCGTGAAAAGATAGACAGCATGTGTGTAAATGTGTAATTAAGAGCCTATATAAGTGAGAGAGAAAAAACATTTGTATATGTGAGTGACTGAGAGCATGTGTGTATAGGTGTGTCATTGAGAGCCAGTGTGAGAGAGAGCGCTGGTATGTGACTGAGAGAGGAGAAAGTTCCAAGCAAACCACCCCACCTCCTGCTAATTCAGAACAATCTCAGGACACCTGGATATCAAACGTTCCCAGGTATGCAGAGCAAAAAAATTTTGTATCCTTATTATTTTTCATTACTGGATCTTTGTGTCTGCTATTTTGAAATATTTTGTTGGTATCTGGAAATGTTTTATATGAGTTTTTAATTATTGGATATTCCACTCATCAGCTGTTTCGAAATATGTTCTTTTTGTTAGTACAGTTTTACTGCTGATGATTTTATATTTCTTGATTTGTTTTATAAGGATGTGTGATGTTTCTTTTTTCCTTTGTTACACTGCATACAGAGACTCTGGCTTGTTGCAGTTTCCAATTCAGTTTTTGTCTGCATGCTTCTTGTTATGCGTTTTAGTCTCTTTATTCTATGTTAGGTGAGGGACAGCACGTGATTCAGGTGAGGTTTTCTGCTGGCGTGTAGTTTCTGTGTAGGACTCTATAGCAGCCTGACTTGGTCCGTTTTCCTAATAGGAGATGTATTGGTGTCTTAAGGCCTGGTGTAATATTTTCAGAGACTTATTGTACTTTAAAAGTGTGATCTTACATAAAATGCACACATTTACTTGTATTTAGTTTTAAACATATTGTATGGCTCTCATGGAATTACATTTTAAAATATGTGGCGTTTATGGCTCTCTCAGCCAAAAAGGTTCCTGACCCCTGCGCTAGCAAAACCTCGGTTCCACATGCAAACCACAAACCCTCAGCAAATACCAAATTCATCACAAATTGAAAAGAGAAACACTGAAACAAATGCTGAACTGGAAATCCCGAAAGCCAGGTTCTTCCTGATGTATAACATCAAAGAAATAAAAACAATTGCATTTTACCTGTACTGGAAAAAATAGAAATATTGAGATGCACATTTCCCAAAATGACACACAGAAAATCAAATTATTCCCACCTCCCATCTCAGAGAAACAGAAGCTGTAGTAGTCTCACTCACAGTTACTCCTCCCAGCCCCAGCAGTCTTGATCCCCAGCCTCCTCTCTCCTCCATCCCCAAGTCTTGCTTTCCAGCCCCCTGACTCATATTCAGTGCAATAATGTAAAAACAGAAACATAATTCCTCATAAAATAAAATGAAGAAATATAAATCAATTATAATAGTAAATCATACTAATAAACATATTTCAAAACAAATGAATAGAATACCTAATAAATAAAAAGAATAAGGATAAAAAAAACCTTGAAACGGATAGGCAGGCAGGAAGGTTAGGAGCAGCACAGCTGGGCACACGAGGCTACAGAAGATAATGACTGACCACAAGACAATGACCACATAGAGAACTAAAGACTGACCACAAATGGAGACAAGGAACACTGGAACAAGGAACACAAGAGACCAGGAATTGAAGAGACGAAGACCAAGAGCTGAAGAGATGAAGACCAGGAACTGAAGAGATGAAAACCAGGAACTGAAGAGGCGAATAACAGGAACACAGGCAAGAATGCTGAGGCAACTCACTCTACTTGACAATAGTGGACCTAATGCCGAGGCATCAAGGCAGGGTTAATAGGGCCTTTTATAGGCCAGCACATCAGATGTCATCCATGGCTACTAAAGGGCTGTTCCTCATCACAGGGCCTTTAAATTACCCTGTCACATGCACGCCTAAGAGGCACAGGGAAGTGCAGGAGCGGCAGCATCCGCCACAAGAGTACCCAGAAGCTCCTTGATGTGTTTAAGGCCAGCGACCCGACCTGTGGGAAACAATGAGGCACTGCAGAGTTGGCAACCAGCCCAGGGATGAAGATAAGAGCAGAGGTCTGACTGCAAAAAAATATTGAAAAATAGCAGTTATATCAAACATCACCTAATGATTACAACTTCAAAGATAAAAAAAAATCATCTGCTGTCCATACCTGGGAACGTTTTGATTTCCAGATGCCATGAAATTGTCATGGATTAGCAGATTAAGTGAGGAGGGTGGGTTGTTGTGCACAAACTGTCTCCTCTCTCTCATACACACACACACATGCTCTTTTTCACACACACACACACACATACACACACACAAAGTCTTTCCCACATATGGACATTCTAACACACACACACACACATACACACACATATATGTTGTCTCACTTTCACACCCTCATTCATTCACATATGCTCCCACTCTCTCTCATACACACACACACACCCATAGGTTTCTCATCTCATTCAAGCACACACACACTCCTCACACAGGCTCCTCTCTCTCACTCACAAATACACAATCCCTATACCTGGGAACATTTTCATTTCCAGATGCCCTGAGACTGCCAAAGGCAGTGGATTGAGTGGGGAGGTGGGATATTTGCACACAAATTTTCTTCGCTCTCACTCACACAGGCTCTACCACACACACATACACTTTCACTCTCACACAGGCTACCTCTCACTCTCACACAGGCTACCTCTCTCTCACACACACACACACATTGCTCATCGCACTCACACAATCACCTCACACAGGTTCTCTCTCTCTCAAAAACTTGTGCATCCTCATTCACACATAGACACACACACATGAGACACACATGTCCTCACTCTATCTCTCAAACACATACACCTTCTTTTGCTCACACAAATCCTTATACAATCTCCTCTGTCACATACAAACACCCTCATACAGATGATCTCTCGCTCTCTTTCTCACATGTACACCCACTCACAAGTTTCCTTTCTCTCACATACACAAACACACTTACCCCCACTTTCTCACACACTTGAACTCCAATATAGGCTTCCTCTCTCTCACATACATACTCAAATACTTCCTCTCTCAGGCTCATAGGCTCCTGATCTTGGGTCTCTCTTCTGCGGGTGGGAAGGACGCCACCTGCAGCTCTCCCAGCCCTGCCAAACCTCTTTCTTCTTCAGCTGTGTTAGGGATAGACTCCTCTTGTAACCCAGTCAGACCTCTTTCTTCTTGATCCACGAGTAGGCTGGGCTCCTCTCACAGCCTCTCCAAGCCTTTTTCTTCTTCTTTAGCCATGAACAGGTAGCTCCACTCACGGCTCTACTGGGCCTCTTCTTTGGCCGCGAGAAGGATGTTCTCAGCTTGCGGCTTCTCTGGGTTTTTTTCTTCTTCTTCAGCCGCAAATGGGATGCGCTCTGCTAGTAGTCTCTCTGGGCCTTTTTCTTCTTTGGCTGCAAGCAGGTGGGCTCCATTCATGACCCCGCTGGGCTTCTTTCTTCTTTTGCCGTGAATGGGACAGCATTTGCGTATGGCACTGCCAAGCCTCTTTCTTGTTCAACTGTGAGCAGGATGGGCTCTGCTCATGGCCTCTCTGTTCCTTTTTCTTCTTTGGCTGTGAGCTGGATGAGCTCCACTCATGGCCTCTCTGAGCCTTTTTCTTCTTCTTTGGCCTGGAGGCTGCCGACATCTCCCCCGCTGCCGCTGCCGTTCCCCAGCGGGCCGCTGCCATCGTCGCTGCTGCCGCTTGACTTCTTCATGGGGGCCGTCCCTGCTCCTTTTCCACGGCTAGGCCGTGGGAGGGTGCTGCGGGATACACCCTAACCTTTCCTTTTCATTTCAGGGGTATAGTTCGAAGAAGAAACAATCAAAGTTTAGAATAAAGCAGGCAGCATCCTGAGCCATGCTGCTATACCGCCGCCAGCTCGGCTCCCATAGTGGACAATTTTTAGACCTTGTCTGGAAGTTACAGGCTTGCAAGCTGATTTTGAAAGGGAAACTCCCTAGAAAATTTCTCTTTAAAAAAAAAAGTAGGCTAGCTTGTGCCCTAGAGATCTCTTTCATGAGTACATTGTAAAATTTGAAAGCTGACATTTCAAAATAAAATCTTCGCACTTACTTTTGCTCTTCTGTCCCAGACCTAACCCTGTCCCTTCCCCCAGCACTGCTTCTTTTCCCATCAGAAAAGGGAGGGCAGTTTTCAAAGGGTCATTCTCTACGATAAACACTTGATATCTGGCATACAATCTCTTTTAAATATTCCCTTCATAATTAGCAGTTATAATCAAGAAAAAATGTTTCAGACAAAATACACTGAACAAAATATCATGCTGGAGATTTCCTGAAACTTCAGGTTTTCACTTACCCCTTTTCCATTGCATTTTGATGTCACGTTACAATCATAGTTCAGGGTTGCTTCCGAGACACATTCTTTATCCACACAGATCTTTAAAATGTACATGTACAAAATAAACACAGAGGTAAATAAAAGGAAACAATAGGAAAATAGATGGCAGAGTGAATGATATTAATTTTTCTATTTTTATTATTCATTTCCTAAGATTTTATAACATAAAAGCTTTGATAGTGCACATATATTCTTGTCACGCAGTGATGTGAATTCTTTTCAAAATATTAATACACAGAAATCATTCTTATATATAAGACTTCCTTTTAACTCAAGTTAACATGTTATACAGAATTAAACAGGACATTGCATTATACTGTCAATTGGCTCAAAGTATTATTCCAGTGTAGGCAACTCTGATCCTGGAGTTCCACAAACAGGTCTGGTTTTCAGGAAGTCCATAATTAATGTGCTTTATATATATTTGCATTCAATGGAGGCAGTCCATGCAAATATATCTCATGCATATTCATTGTGGATATCCTGAAAACCAGACATGCTTGTGGCACTCCAAGCCTGGTGTTGCCTACTCCTGTACTAATCTATAGGGGTGTACAGTTTTATTTTTTGTTCTTTTCGCTTCACTTCATTGGTGGGTGATTTTTTCATTTTTCTTCATTTCAGGCCTTTATTTTTCATTTTGCATTAGTGTATGCTGTTGGAAAAGAGCATGCAATAAAATGTTTTAGCACACAGTATTTATCAATAGCATATACTAAAACAGTGTTTCTCAACCCAGTCCTCAAGACACACCTCTACATATTCATTCTGGCTAGGTGTGCCCCGAGGACTGGGTTGAGATGTACTGCACTAAGTTGTTTTAATGTGCATTACTGGCGGTGTGCATTAAAAGCAAAACCCAAGCCAAACTTTTTTAAAACGCACTGTGGTCCCTCTCTCAGTCTCTTAACCCATCTGTGAGTCTTCACAAAGCAGGAGCAATCCCGAGTCACTGCTATCTCACCGATGTCATTCTGAAATGATACCAGCTTCAGGCCAGCTGATACCATTTTAGAATATGGAGTTACTGGGGATCACCTCTGCCCAGTGGGAGAGGGAGGGGACGGGACACAGCTAGGCAGGAGTGAAAGACAGCGAGGGAAGGCTGCATTGGGGTAATGGAGAAGTAAGATGGGACTGGGAGATAGAAAGCTGAGAGAAAAAAATTGCATGAAATGTAAAAGAAGGAGAAATGGGAAGTGCTGATAGAAGAAGTGCGAGAAGAAAAATATGGATAGAAATGATGGGCAAGAGAATAATGTAAGCTGGAAGGAGAGAGAGAGAGAGAGAGGAAAAAGGAGAGTCAGAAAAGTAAAAGTAAAATGAAAGAAAACAGGGAAATGTCAGGATAAACAAAATAATGACAGACAAGAGGACAGTAGGAAATGAGGAAAAAATTCCAAATTTTTTAAAATTTTAAATTTTAATATCTGATTATCTGTGTAGAGCACCACTGGGATTCTCTATGAATGAATTTTGCATAGTGGTTAGCACTAGCAGTGTAGAGGAATGGACCTTTTGGCCACAGCAGCCCCACTGGATGCTTCTGCAATGGTTGATTCCTGCCTGCCTATTAATAGGTGATCTCCTAGTTTTAGTGTGGATTTTTGATTTGAGAGTTTAAGGAGATGGAACTGATAATTATGGTCCCCTATTCTTATTCAGTATTGTCTCAATAACTTTGCGACTAGTCTAGGAATCAAAGAGTTCAATTTGCTTACCTACACCCAGTAGTTAGTGAAGAAGGTCTCAATAATTTTTTTTGGTGCTTTGTTTATGTATACATTTTTGTTTGGGAGATGTTTTTGTCCAACCTTCTGCCCAAAAAAATGAATTGGAAGAAAAAGTATTTTTCCTGTTTGCAGATCTTTAGAAATTCATATGACAGAGATATCCTGGTTCCATCTAAGAGAATTTTAGAAGAGAAGGAGTGGATGGCTGGATGCTATTTGGAATCCAGAGCTGGAAGGAGAGAAGAGAAACCAAACACTCCACACAAGTGGTCTAAAATGAGAGAAAAATTGAATGGAGTAAATTTCACTTACTAAATCTTACTGAATACCTTCACATGGGCACCTCTTTGTATAAATTCTGGACTAAATTTCAGCAAAGTGAACATTATGATTAAAGCAAGAAATGAAAGAAAAAGAAAAATTCAAACTGGCTGCATAATGCCCAGGATAAAAAGGTGCTCAACCTTAGCTTCAGCAGTAAGGCTAATGATTGGCTGTAATGATAGTGCAGATCTTTAAGGTGAAGATAACAATCCTGGTATAGCTATAGGCCATGGTGATCTTGTTCGTGGTCCCGCTGTAGCAGTTGATAGACCACAGAATTTAATGAAAAAATTAAGAAGAAGAAAGAGTTACATGGATCCCTAAAGACAAAAAAGGAGATAATATACAGCTATTTTTATGCCACAATCCCTATACAAAGAGAGCATGCCAAAAACTGGAGAAAAAAGAAATAATATCCCAGAAAAAGCTGCGAAAAGTAACTGACCAAAATTTAAGATCTTTAATAAGAAAAATTAAGGGAAAGAAGTATGTGATATCATTTTATAGCAATTAAGAACAACTGTAGATACTAAAATTCCCTCCACTTAACAACTCGAGTCGCCATATGCATACAGATGCACGTGTCAATATAAAATCGTCCTCACATGTTCACACGTATAGCCGATTTTATAACGTGTATGTTATAAAATCACCACATCCACATTGCACATCAGCAAACACACACCAATGTGCACCCGTGAGTAGGTCTTAAATTTTACCTCAGTGGCTTTTCTGATTGATGATTTCCTGGCAGATTCTATTATGTTCTCAATCTCTCTGGGCATAGAGATCTGTGATTATTTAGCATTCAATCTCCAGGCCATCAGGTTGAGGGCTGGGAGATTGGGATGGAATAGATTTCCTTCCTCAGGGTTTGTCTCCAGATGGATCAAAGGACTGCTAGAAAGTTTATAAAATATGCAAATCAAAAATCTACCTGGGCTATGCTGGAGCTATGAGGATTAGTCAATCCTATCCCTTAGCACTTTTTGCACTGTTCTGGCTATTAGAATAATCAGTGGAAAAATGTACATGAGATCTGCACTCCAATCAAGCAGGAAAGCATCCTGAGGTAACCTGAGTTTTGTGGATAGAACTGTGCAAAATGTTTTCTGTTCTTCTCTGATGTGAATAAGACCCCATAAGTCAAAAAGTATGTCAGCTATTGAGTGTTGAAAAGATCACTCATGTAGATGGAAAACTCTGCTGAGACAATCCCTAGCATGTTGGAGATCCCTGGAAGATAGGTAGCTTGATATCTGCATGTCCATTCCCATATCCTTTGACAGAGAGATCATGATCCTGTACTTCCTTGTTTGTTCTCATAAAACATGACTACTTGATTATCAGTTTGAATTAGAATGATCTTCCTTTGGAGAAGATGAATGAAGGTTGACAGAGCATACCTGATTGCTCTCACTTCTAACAGCTTGATCTGAAAAATGTGTTCTCCAGGAGATTAACTTCCTTGAGTTTGAAAAGGTCCAGTGTGGGTGCTTTTGGTGGAGCATTCCTCACTAAGATTACTTGATGAGAGACACATGGAGTGGAGCTCCTTCCTGAAGGGTGTAAGGGTTTAGCCACCAACGTAATTCCGGTCTCACATTCTTTAAAATTTGTATTTTGATTGTCAAGCGTTGAGTTAGCTGATCCCATTGACAGCATAGACTCCACTGCAGGTGCTGGATATGGTGGTGGTTTAGTGGAATTATGAGAATGGATGCCGCCATATGACCTAAAATAACCAGGACTTCTCTGGCTGTCAGGTGCTGCGAGTTTAAGAGCTTGTGAATGAGCGATCTCAGAGTGTTTGTCTGTTCCGAATGTAGAAAAGCCCTTTCTTTTAGTAAATCTATCCATATCCCAATAAATTGGCATGGCAGTAGATTTGATTTCTTGAAATTTACTAAAAATCCCAATTTCTGTAGCAGCTGATTGACATTTGCAGGGACACCATTACACCCTTTCTCAAGTTGGCTGTGACTAGCCAATTCTCCAAGTATGGAAAGACCTGGACTCCCTGACATTGTAAGTATGTTGCTACTACAGCCAGGCATTTGGTGAATACTCTTATACTCTGTATTGATAATGGGAAGAGTTCACCTTGGAGCAATGATAATTCCAATGGGTGGGATGGATGGGTATGTAAGCATATGTAACCTTCAGATTTAGGGTGCACATCTATGCTCTCTTTTAGATATCGGGAAGAATCATGTTGAGAAAATTAATTTTTAATTTCTCTCAGAGTGTTGCGAGTGATGTGAGCATGAGCCCTTCTTGTCATGGTGCATTTGATGCAACCTCATGGGCAGGGCCCTAAGGTTTGAGCTGACAGTGGCAGAATGAGTTTTGGCACGGGTTAGGCTATGATAAATTCCAAAAGACTGTGACTACAGTCATATCCGAAGAGCCAACAAGGCTAGAGACCAAACAAAGCTGAAGGATCAGGTTGAAACGAACTAGACGTGGAGCAAGGCTGAAGCTAAAGACAGACGTATGGGAGCAAGGCTGAGGCTGAAGACAAGGCTGCGACTGAAGCTGAAAACAGAAGTGGAGCAAGGCTAAGGCTAAAGACAAAGCTGCAGCTGAAACTGAAGACAAGGCTGCAGCTGAAGCTAAAGACCTGAAACAAAGCTAAAATCAGAACAGATGACCTATTGCTAAGGCAAGGCTGGACCATCTGAAGAGCCCTTTTACATGACGAGAGACTGTGACATCATCCAAGAGCTCTGTGGCTTTTCCCATTGTGGACCCTTTAAGGGAACTAGCTTCAGGTGTGTGCACCTGAAAAAGGGTCCAAAGATAGTCCTCCAGATGGCGTCTTTCCACACGTACAGTCCAGCCAGAGCAAGGCCTGCCGGCCCAAGGATGTGTACAGCTGCTCACAGGGTCATCCTGTGAGTGGCAAATATAAAAGTACCCCCTCCTCAAGCCTCTTCTCTTTGGCAATATAGGCACAGGCTATGCCGTCTCCACATTTGTTTTTCATCGACCAAACATTAAGTTTTAGCCTCCTTTTTATCAGTTACATGTAAGGGCCCCGCCCAAAAGTTACGCTGTTTTACAATGTTATATGTAAGGGTTCCCGCCCATCTGTTACTGTTTAATTGTAAACCGATGCGATGTGTGAACGGTCATCGGTATAAAAGAGACTTTAAATAAATAAATAAATAAATAAATAAAGTGTTCCCAATTTCTTTGAAAGCAACAAACTTTGGCAGTTCTGAACTGGCCTCCGAGCAACACAAGGGTTTAGGAGCTACAGGAGTAGCCTGATGGGAGGCCTTCCTCTCTTGAGCTTGTTCCTGAAATCTCAGAGCTATTTGATTAACCAAGGCAATGAGTGCATCTAGGGTCAGGGGAAGGTCTCGAACTGCTAACACGTCTTTTATTCTTCTGGATACACCTTGACAAAAAATGGTGGTTTGTCTATCTTTGCCCCAACTGAATTCACCAACTGAATACAAAGAAGTTCTGTGGTGGCGGACAAGAGATACATGTGTTGGTCAAAAATAACGCAAAATTTCTGTGTGACGTTGTCCAAGTTCCTAAGAATTAAATCATCTTGTTCCCACAAGGGAGAAGCCCAGGTGAGAGCAGGACTGTCCAACAGATAGAGAATATATGTAATCTTGACCCGATCCGAAAAAAGTACAAGCTGGCTGTAACTCGAATTGCATCTTGCAAACATTGAGGAATCCTCTGCACCCCTTAGGATCACCACTATACCTCAGAGGTGATGGGAGTTGCATCATGGATTCCGCGGTTCAGTTAGGTGCCAACTTGATCAAGTAAATGGATTATTACAGACCTTATCCCAGTGCTTAGATATGATTCAACCCCAACATCTGGCTACAGCCCCAGTTCCATTCTGATGAACCCTGCACTGGCACCTAACCATGCCATTTAAAAATGTAGTAGCCAATATTCAATAGACCGTTTAGTTTAGAAGTTATCCGACTAAAGACAACTGGATAACTTGTTCCATACAAAGACTCTCTATGGCAGGCCTCTGTGGCAAGCTCCTCTGTTTTTGTATTGGCTGATGATAACTAGGGATGTGAATCGTTTTTTGACGATTTAAAACAATCGTCAGATATATTTTAAATCATCAAAAATCGTTAGAGCCGCGATACAATAGCAATTCCCCCGATTTATCGTCAAAAAATGAAGACTTGGAAGACTCAGGCGAGGATGAGGACTCAGGATACTCAGACTTAGACAAGCACTGCCCCTCAGGGCGCCCTACACAGCCAACGTGGGCTGGTCATGGACCACCCTGTCCCATGGTGCGCCCTACACAGTCTGAAGAGGCTGGTCCAGACCACACGGAGAACAGAACAAGCACAGGACTGAGGCTCAGCACAAAGAAGGAATCTGGGCAGTGCTCGAAGACAGATCCAACTGGAAGAGGGCTCCAGCCACCAAACTCAGACACCGGATAGATACGGATTTACTTCCAGGAAGGTCAGCTGGAGAAGAGGAACGGGGCGAGGCAAAGCTGAACCTGGTACTTTAGGATTAGGAACCCGGTACTTTAGGATTAGGACTCAGAACATCAGGGCTGGAACGTAGAATGTAGGCCTTATCTTTTCTAAGTGCCTCTAAGGGTACTTTGGTGTTTACTGAAGAGAATGTTGGGGAGGTACCCATACTGGAGAAGGTTTTCATGGGTAATGATTCAGAAGAACTGAACCAAATCACGGTGAACCTAGAAGATGTGGTAGACCTTATTGACAAACTGAAGAGTAGTAAATCACCTGGACCGGATGGTATATACCCCAGAGTTCTGAAGGAACTAAAAAATGAAATTTCAGACCTATTAGTAAAATTTTGTAACCTATCATTAAAATTATCCATTGTATGTGAAGACTGGAGGATAGCTAATGTAACCCCAATATTTAAAACGGGCTCCAGGGCCGATCCAGGAAACTACAGACCGGTTAGCCTGACTTCAGTGCCAGGAAAAATAGTGGAAAGTGTTCTAAACATCAAAATCACAGAACATATAGAAAGACAAAGTCAGCATGGCTTTACCCAAGACAAGTCTTGCCTCACAAATCTGCTTTACTTTTTTGAAGGAGTTAATAAACATGTGGTTAAAGGTGAACTGGTAGATGTAGTGTACTTGGATTTTCAGAAGGCATTTGACAAAGTTCCTCATGAGAGGCTTCTAGGAAAAGTAAAAAGTCATGGGATAGGTGGTGATGTCCTTTTGTGGATTACAAACTGGCTAAAAGACAGGAAACAGAGAGTAGGATTAAATGGACAATTTTCTCAGTGGAAGGGAGTGGACAGTGGAGTGCCTCATGGATCTGTATTGGGACCCTTACTTTTCAATATATTTATAAATGATCTGGAAAAAAATATGATGAGTGAGATAATCAAATTTGCAGATGATACAAAATTGTTCAGAGTAGTTAAATCACAAGCAGATTGTGATAAATTGTAGGAATACCTTGTGAGACTGGAAAATTGGGCATAATGCCTCTGTATCGCTCCATGGTGAGACTGCACCTTGAATACTGTGTACAATTCTGGTCGCCGCATCTCCAAAAAGATATAATTGCGATGGAGAAGGTACAGAGAAGGGCGACCAAAATGATAAGGGGAATGGAACAGCTCTCATATGAGGAAAGACTAAAGAGTTTAGGACTTTTCAGCTTGAAGAACAGATGGCTGAGGTGGGATATGATAGAGGTGTTTAAAATCATGAGTGATGGGCGAACAAGGACAACTTGCGCAAGGGCCTACCCTTCCAACAGCCAGTCCCACAGATAACTTTAACTACAGATGCATCCACCTTAGGGTGGGGAGCTCACATAAACAATCTCCAAACCTAGGGTACTTGGACAAAACTCGAAGCAACATTTCAAATCAATTTTCTGGAAGTTCGAGCTGTACGTTATGCGCTGCATGCGTTCAAGGACTGCCTTTCACACAAGACTGCTCTGATCCAAACGGACAACACAGTAGCCATGTGGGACATCAACAAACAGGGAGGTATGGGCTCGTATCTCCTTTGTCAAGAAGCCGCTCAGATTTGGGACTGGGCCCTGACATATTCCATGTTTCTCCGGGCCACTTATCTAGCGGTCATCCACAATGTAGTTGCAGATCGCCTCAGTCGTCAGTTCCAACCACACGAGTGGTCCCTGGATCCCTCAGTAGTGACCAGGACCTTTCAATGTTGGGGGCAACCAATAATAGACCTCTTTGCATCACACCTGAATCACAAAGAGGACAAGTTCTGCGCTCTCCACAGACAGAAATACCAGCCAGCCAAGGATGCCTTTGCTTGCCCTTGGAACTCAGGCCTTCTATATGCGTATCCTCTGAAACTGCTAATAACCAAAACTCTAGTGAAGCTGCAACAGGACAAGGGGTCCATGATTCTCTTAGCCCCATATTGGCCTAGACAAGTATGGTTTCCCACGCTTCTAGATCTCTTGGTCAGAGAACCAATTCGCCTGGGTGTAGCTCCCAATCTCATAACTCAGGCTCAGGGCAGGTTGCGCCATCCCAACCTTCAATCCTTCTCCCTAACAGCATGGATGTGGAAAGCTTGATCTTACAACTGCTCAATCTTTCAACCAATGTCTCTCAAGTGCCGATAGCTTCACGAAAACCTTCAACACGAAAGAAACTATTATTCAAAATGGAAAAGGTTTACTTTGTGGTGCAGACAAAAGAGTATTGATCCTTTCTCCTGCCCCACAACTTCCCTACTAGACTATTTATGCCATCTTTCAGACTCTGGTCTCCAGACATCATCTGTAAGAGTACACCTAAGTGCAATCTCAGCTTACCATAACAAGATGGGAGATGCACCAATATCCACACATCCTCTCGCCAGTAGATTTATGAGAGGTTTAATTCACCTTAAACCACCGATTCGGCCACCAGTCACAGAATGAGACCTGAATCTGGTCTTAACAAGGCTTATGCGCTCTCCCTTTGAACCCATGAACTCCTGAGATCTTAAATTTCTTACATGGAAGACTATCTTCCTCATAGCCATTACATCAGCTAGAAGAGTTAGTGAGTTACAAGCACTTGTCATGTACTCACCCTATACAAAATTCCTACATGACAGAGTGGTTCTCTGGACACATCCAAAATTCCTCCCCAAGGTAGTTACGGAATTCCACTTGAACCAATCCATAGTGTTACTCACATTCTTTCCAAGGCCTCATTCTTACGAAGGAGAACGGGCCTTACATACCTTGGACTGTAAACGTGCGCTGGCATTTTACTTAGACCGCACTGCAGTTCATAGAAAATCTACTCAACTCTTTGTATCTTTTGATCCAAACAAACCGGGGAAACCAGTGGGTAAACATACTCTATCCAATTGGCTAGCAGAAAGCATACAGTTTTGCTATGAAAAAGCAGGCCTTCCTCTCTAAGGGCGAGTAAAGGCGCATTCAGTAAGAGCAATGTCAACCTCAGTAGCACACTATCGTTCAGTGCCAATTCTTGACATATGTAATGTTAGCTTCGTGGACCCTTGGGCCGATCGGAACCAGGAGATGGAATACCTTAGAGAGGTAGGGGCACCGGTTCCAAACGGGAGGCGGCGAAAGCAGGCTCGCGGACTACCGGGAGAAAGACACGAAGGGCCCTATGCGACCAAGGACCAGGAGATGAAGCTGACCCGGTGGGAGAGGTGCTTCGCCCTGGAAGCCGGTACTCCCCCGAGAGGAGCTCGTAGGAGTCCGGCCGCTGGGACTTAGGCGGTTCACCCTGGAAGCCGGTGTCCCCCCGGGAGGAGCCCGTAGGAACCCGGCCGCTGGGACTTAGGAGATCCCTATCGATGGAGAAGTAGCTCACCAAGCCCGGGTCAGGTGTCGGAGAATCGCTGTCAGCCGGTCCGCGTCTAGAGCCAGAGAAGTCGTTGTCAGCCAGTCCAAGTCGAGATCCAGAGAAGTATCGTAAGCCAAGCCGAGTCGAGAGCCAGAAGACACCGAAGCCGAACCAGGGTCAGAAGCCAAGAAGAACCACAAGCCAATCCGAAGTCGAAAACCAGAAGATCAAAGTGACGAGCAGGAACACAGCAACTGGGAGCAGGACGAACCTGGGAACCTCGTTGCAAGGCAATGGCTTGGCTGTACTGCAGGGTTTTTATACCCTGCAGCGTCTGACGTCACCCGGGAGCTTCCCCTGCCAATTTCCTGTGCTGGCCCTTTAAAGCCAGCTGAGAGACGCGCGCGTGCGTCTAGGGGGCGGGGCCAGCCGCCGAGGAACGCCGACGGCTCGGGAGAGGCCGGGACGCGATGCCAGAGGGCCCTGCAGGCCCGAGTGAGGTCGGGACAGGCCGGGGGCGCAGCGCCCGCGGTCTCTGCAGGCCTGGGAGGCCGGAGCCAGCGACGCTACCGCCGCGGGGTGAGTGTCGGTCCCGGGGGCGCCCCGGGATCGCAACAGTACCCCTCCTCCTACGGCCCCCCCCAGGAGGACGCGGCTTGTCCGGGTGCGCCCTATGAAACTGGAGGAGAAGGTCTTTGTCGAGAATGTGCGAGGAGGGCTCCCAAGAGTTCTCTTCAGGACCGTACCCCTCCCAGGAAAGGAGATACTCCCAGTGTCGACGACGGAACCGAACATCCAGGACCTCCTTAACCGTGTACGTGGCTCCAGGGTCAGTCGCAACAGGAGTGGGCTCCGGAGGCTGAGGTCGCAAGTGGGAGTGGACCACTGGTTTGAGAAGAGAGACGTGGAAAACATCATGAATCTTCAGCGTGGATGGGAGGCGTAACCGATAGGACACTGCTCCTATGCGTTCAGCTACCGGGAAGGGGCCGATGTAGCGAGGCGCCAGTCTCATGGAGGGAGTCCGCAGCTGAATGTGTCTGGTGCTCAGCCAGACCTTTGTCCCGGGTAAGAAGACAGGTGCGGGGCGTCGAGACCGGTCTGCATACTTTTTGAACCGGGCCGTGGTCTTGTGAAGTCTCTCCTGGGTGGAGAGCCAGAGCTGATGGATCTGCTCCGCTGTCAGCTGTGCTGCCGGGGAAGAGACCGTCGCAGGTAAGGGCAAAGGAGGTTTGGGTACTTTCCCGTAAACCAGTTGGAAGGGGGACTGTAAGGTGGCCGAGTGTTTGTGTCGGTTATAAGAAAACTCGGCCCAGGGAAGAAGCGAGACCCAGTTGTCTTGGAGGTCCCCCACGAAGGCTCGGAGAAAGGCCTTGAGAGTACGATTTGTCCGTTCGACCTGGCCGTTACTCTGCGGATGAAACGCTGTAGTTAGGTCCAGCTGTACCCCGAACTTCCTGCAAAGAGCCCTCCAGTACTTTGCTGTGAACTGGGGACCTCGGTCTGAGGTAAGGTGCAAGGGCAAGCCATGTAGCCGAAAGATATGGTGGACAAACAATGTGGCCAGTTCAGGAGCCGAAGGCAGTTTGGCCAATGGCACAAAGTGGGCCATCTTTGAGAATCGGTCAATGGTGACCCAAATGACGGTCTTCCCCTCAGAGGGCGGCAACTCCACAATGAAATCCGTGGAAATGTGCGTCCACGGTTCCGTAGGAATGGGAAGCGGCTGCAGGAGTCCCCATGGTCGACCTGGTAATGGTTTTTGCTGGGCACAAGTAGGACACGACTGCACATAAAGCCGGACATCCTCCTTCATCCGTGGCCACCAATAGAACTCCGTCAAGAGCTCCAAAGTTCGGGCAATCCCTGGGTGCCCGGCCGTGAGGGAATCGTGTGCCCATGCTAAGACCCTCCTCCTGGAGCGGGCCGGGACTACTGTCTTGCCCGCGGGTCTGACGTCAGAGGCGGCTAGACACACCTTAGCTGGATCCAGAATGTAGCGAAGTGGTTCTGGGGTGTCCTCCGTCTCAGTAGCACGAGAGAGAGCATCTGCCCTTACGTTCTTGGCCGCCGGTCGGTAATGGAGAGTAAAGTTGAAGCGGCTGAAAAAGAGGGACCAGCGTGCCTGCCGAGGGTTGAGTCTTTGGGCACGGCACAGGTATTCCAAATTTTTATGGTCGGTGTAGACTATGATGGGGTGTTGGGCCCCCTCCAGCCACTGGCGCCACTCCTCAAAGGCTAGCTTGACTGCGAGTAGCTCCTTGTCGCCGATACCATAGTTTCTTTCGGCGGGAGAGAACTTACGAGAGAAATAGGAGCAGGGCCAGGTTTTCCCATTCTTGGCGAGTTGAGCCAACACAGCCCCTACCGCCACGTCGGAGGCGTCCACTTCTACCACAAATTGGCGCAAGGGATCAGGGTGTCGGAGGCAGGTCTCCCGTAGAAAGGCCTTTTTAAGTTCCTGGAAGGCTTGTGTTGCGTTGGGGGTCCATTTGTGGGCATCAGCTCCTTTACGGGTGAGGGCCGTTAGAGGCGCCACCAGGCTGGAGTAGTGTGGAATGAAGTGGCGATAGAAGTTGGCGAAGCCTAAAAAGCGCTGGAGCGCTTTCACCCCATGGGGCTGAGGCCATTTCTCAATGGCTGCGACCTTATCCGGGTCCATCTGGAAGCCCGTTGAAGAAACAATGTATCCCAGGAAAGGCAGCGAGTCTTGTTCGAATTGGCATTTTTCCAATTTGGCGTATAGCCGGTTCTCTCTTAGTTTCTGGAGTACTTGGCGAACATGTTGGCGATGAGAGGCAAGATCCTGGGAGTAAATTAGGACATCATCCAAATACACGATAACCGTGGTGTGCAGCAGCTCGCGAAGAACCTCGTTCATCAGGTTTTGAAACACAGCTGGGGCGTTGCAGAGACCGAATGGCATGACGAGATATTCGTAGTGACCGTCTCTGGTGTTAAAGGCGGTCTTCCATTCGTCCCCCGGGCGGATCCGCACTAGGTTATACGCCCCTCGGAGGTCAAGCTTGGTGAAAAAGCGAGCCCCTTGAAGGCGGTCTAAGAGTTCCGGAATCAAAGGCAATGGATAACGATCCCGACGGGTGATTAGGTTCAGGCCCCGGTAATCGATACAGGGGCGAAGGGACCCGTCCTTCTTCCCTACAAAAAGAACCCGGCCCCGGCGGGGGAGTTGGATGGTCTGATGAAACCCCGTTCTAGGTTCTCCTTTATGTAGGCCGACATAGCCTGAGTCTCTGGCAGGGATAGTGGATAGACCCTCCCACGGGGTGGCGTAGTCCCTGGTAGCAGAGTGATTGCGCAATCAAAGGGTCGGTGTTCCGGGAGTAATTCGGCTTTTTCTTTGGAAAAGACGTCGCGGAAGTCGTGATACTGAGGCGGAACCGTCAAGGGGGTCGTGAGGAGAGGTAGTGTCTGCAAAGGACGAGCGGGGAGGCAGCGATGGAAACACGCTGAACCCCAAGACGTAATCTGAAGCGTGGCCCAATCGATCGTAGGCGAATGTTCCCTGAGCCAGGGCAGGCCCAGGACCACGGGGTGAATAGATTTTTCAAGAATGAGGAAGGACATCTCCTCCCTATGCAGGGCTCCGACTTGAAGCTTCAGCGGGGTAGTGCGAGTAGCGATGACACCCGGGAGGGGGACCCCCTGGATAGAGGAGACTCGCACGGTTGGTTCCTGAGGCAGGACCTTGAGCTGGAGCTGTTGCACCAGTTCTTGGAGGATAAAATTCCCCCCGGACCCAGAGTCTAGCAGGGCTAAGGTGTCGAATCCACCCTCAGGCAGACAAAGGCGTACCGGTACGGTACATGGGGAGTTGGGTGAGACATTGCCTAGAGTTAACTCCCCGCTAGACTCTAGGTTCGGGCGTTTTCCGGGCGCTCGGTACAGCGGGCTAGGAAATGTCCGTTGCTCCCACAGTAAAGACACAGTCTTTGGGCGCGACGGCGCCTCCGCTCTTCAGAAGATAGGGGCCCTCTCCCCAATTGCATAGGCTCCTCTGCCGAGGTGGTCGCGGCAGCAGGCTGGGAAGGTCGGGTACGAGGCGGAGTGACCCTGCGACTGGTCTGTCCCGACGTGGGTCTTCGGTCCCGGAAGCGGCGCTGGATGCGTCGATCCACTCGCCCGGCCAGCTCAATCAAATCTTGAAGATCGTCAGGCAGGTCCCGGGCTGCCAGTTCGTCCTGGAGCCGTGGTGAAAGTCCCTCCAGGAAAATGCCATGCAAGCTGTCTTCGCCCCAAGCCAGCTCAGAGGCGAGGGTCTGGAATTCCATCGCGTATTCTTCCAGAGGCCGATTCCCCTGTCTCAGCTGGAGCAATTCGGAGGCGGCTGTGGAGGCACGGGATGGTTCATCGAAGACTCTTCGAAACGACTTGACGAACTGCACTAGGTTGTTCAGTCTGAAGTCCTGGCGTTCCCAAAGGGAAGAAGCCCAGACCAATGGTTTCCCATCCAGGAGGGAAATGATGTACGTCGTCTTGACTCGATCCGTGGGAAATTGTGCGGGCAGCAGGTCAAAACGAATATAACATTGATTGAGGAATCCTCTGCACGTCTTAGGATCCCCTGAGTACCGGGCTGGTGCGGGCATCTGTACAGGAGTGATGGAACCCATACTAGCCTGAGAGGAAGATGCCACAGGAGCTGCTGCGGAGGCCCCCTCCACGCGATCCGCCAGGCGTTGAACTGTTGACATCAAGGTTTCGAGGCAGTTCTGTTGCTGCTGTAGCTTCTGGGCTATGCCCGGGATGGCTTTGAGTCCAGCAAGGTCCGCCGGGTCCATGGCCTTGCAATCTGTTAGCTTCGTGGACCCTTGGGCCGATCGGAACCAGGAGATGGAATACCTTAGAGAGGTAGGGGCACCGGTTCCAAACGGGAGGCGGCGAAAGCAGGCTCGCGGACTACCGGGAGAAAGACACGAAGGGCCCTATGCGACCAAGGACCAGGAGATGAAGCTGACCCGGTGGGAGAGGTGCTTCGCCCTGGAAGCCGGTACTCCCCCGAGAGGAGCTCGTAGGAGTCCGGCCGCTGGGACTTAGGCGGTTCACCCTGGAAGCCGGTGTCCCCCCGGGAGGAGCCCGTAGGAACCCGGCCGCTGGGACTTAGGAGATCCCTATCGATGGAGAAGTAGCTCACCAAGCCCGGGTCAGGTGTCGGAGAATCGCTGTCAGCCGGTCCGCGTCTAGAGCCAGAGAAGTCGTTGTCAGCCAGTCCAAGTCGAGATCCAGAGAAGTATCGTAAGCCAAGCCGAGTCGAGAGCCAGAAGACACCGAAGCCGAACCAGGGTCAGAAGCCAAGAAGAACCACAAGCCAATCCGAAGTCGAAAACCAGAAGATCAAAGTGACGAGCAGGAACACAGCAACTGGGAGCAGGACGAACCTGGGAACCTCGTTGCAAGGCAATGGCTTGGCTGTACTGCAGGGTTTTTATACCCTGCAGCGTCTGACGTCACCCGGGAGCTTCCCCTGCCAATTTCCTGTGCTGGCCCTTTAAAGCCAGCTGAGAGACGCGCGCGTGCGTCTAGGGGGCGGGGCCAGCCGCCGAGGAACGCCGACGGCTCGGGAGAGGCCGGGACGCGATGCCAGAGGGCCCTGCAGGCCCGAGTGAGGTCGGGACAGGCCGGGGGCGCAGCGCCCGCGGTCTCTGCAGGCCTGGGAGGCCGGAGCCAGCGACGCTACCGCCGCGGGGTGAGTGTCGGTCCCGGGGGCGCCCCGGGATCGCAACATGTAAAGCAGCAACATGGAGTTCTCTTCACACCTTTGCAGCTCATTACTGTTTGGACAAAGAAGGACGACAAGATTCAGCCTACGGACAATCTGTCTTAAAGAACTTGTTTCCAGTATAATCCCAACTTCTTCTGCATCCAACCTGCTGTGATCTTCGGCTGCCTCATTTTCAACAACAATACTTCACTGTTGCTTCACTACAAAATGACTCAGCCTCTAGCTTGCTAATCACCTATATGTGAGGACTAGCATCCTGCTTGTCCTGGGATAAAGCAAAATTGCTTATCTTGTAATAGGTGTTATCCCAGAACAGCAGGATGTAGTCCTCACGAAACCCACCCGCCACCCCACGGAGTTGGATCAGATACGTTTTATTATTTTATTTTTTGCTAAAGCTTATTGCTACATACGAGACTGAAGAGAGACCCCTGTGGCAGAGAATATCATGGCATGCTGGGCATGCTCAGTGGCCTCACAGGGCCAGTCAAAAGTTTCTAGAAACTTTGACAGAAAGTTTTTCGCAATAGGGCTCCATCAATGATGTCACCCATATGTGAGGACTAGCATCCTGCTTGTCCTGGGATAAAGCGTCTATCATGATCTTTTCTTCTAGAAATTTACACTGAAAAATAATTGCTTCTTGTGCATTGTTTATGCCTTTGAGGTTGGTTATTTGTATACTTTTATGATATCCTATTTCTCTCCTAGGGTGTATATATTCAGGTTCTTAAATCTCATTTTATAGCACTTTTGATGATGACTTGCACAGTAAGCTTGAGAAGCAGAAAAAACAAATCAATCAGTTCTATGCATTTTCAGTGGCTAGTGCCTGGGATGTCAGTACACATAGACGTCATGAGTCACGGAATGCTGAAAAAAACTCAGTGGAATTCCAGACTAATCTGTATTTAAGTAGGATATACAACAGGTAGAATCCACACTTGAAAGATATTATATGGCTTGGAAACACTTTCCATAGCTGCAATTCCTATGGGTTGTAGGAAGGACTAGTGTTAAGACATTTATCATCCAGTACCAACCACAAAACAAATATAGCAATTGCAAAACTGAGAATAACCATCTAAGGCCTAGATTCATCATTCATCGCTGAATGATGAATCCAGCAAAAACTGGGATCGGGGCGGCGGGCCTGCAAAAGCCCGCAGCCTTTGCACCACTGCTGTGTCTTCGCTGCTGGCTTTCGCACCGAATAGCGGCTCCGTGAAAGGGGGTGCTATTCGGCACGCTACTGCCAACGATGATGTTGGTAACGTTTTTGCCGGCAGTGAAGACACCGTTGAATCCTTCCTCCTCCCACCCTGCCCCAACTCCTTCCCTCCCCTCCCCCTAATTAGCATTATATTGCATGCGAAAAGTCCCTTTTCGCATGCGATATGGCGTTATCACGTGCATTAGGGCCCTAACGCACGCAATAAAGCTTTAGGGCCAGATATTCGTACCTTCGCGAGGGCGTAGATTTGTGCGTACAACCCAGCGCGAAACAAATCTATGCCCGATTTTATAACATGCATGCGCAGCCGCATGCATGTTATAAAATCCGGGGTCAGCGCACGCAAGGGGATGCACACTTGTGCACCTTGCGCACGCCAAGCCCTAGGGGAGCCCCAATGGCTTTCCCCGTTCCCTCTGAGGCCGCTCCTTTCCCCTAACCCACCCCCCAGCCCTACCTAAATCTCCCCCTACCTTTATTTTTTTATTTACGCCTGCCTTTGGGCAGGCGTAGATTGCACGTGCCGCCCGAGTGCCGGCGTGCATTCCCCGGGCCCAGCGGCAGTGGAGAGGCCTCTGACCACGCCCCGCCCCCGGACCGCCCCGCTATTTTTTCAAGCCCCAGGATTTATACGAGTCCCGGGGCTTGTGCGCGTTGCCGGGCCTATGCAAAATAGGTTCGGTGCACGCAGGAGCGGGTTTTCAGGGTTACGCGCATAATATACGCGTGTAACCCTTTTAAAATCTGCCCCTTAGTGAATGACCCTGTAAAAGATTAATGAATTAAATGATTTAGATTGTAGAAACATGTATTCATTTTAATGCATTAATAGCATATATTCATTATACACTGAAAGCATGATAAAAAATTAGCAAACTCCTAATCTTAAACATTCATTGATATCAGTGTGATAGCAAAATGTTGCTTACCTGTAACAGGTGTTCTCACAGGACAGCAGGATGTTAGTCCTCACATATGGGTGACATCACAGGATGGAGCCCAATCACGGAACACTTTTGTCAAAGTTTCCAGAACTTTGACTGGCCCCTACTGGGCATGCCCAGCATGGCACTAACCCTGCAGCCAGCAGGGGTTCCCCTTCAGTCTTGTTTAATAGCTACAGGCAGTGCCAAAAAATAAAATAAGAAAACGTTATGAACCCAACATCGCGGGGCAGCGGGCGGTTTTGTGAGGACTAACATCCTGCTGTCCTGTGAGAACACCTGTTACAGGTAAGCAACATTTTGCTTTCTCACAGGACAAGCAGGATGGTAGTCCTCACATATGGGTGAGTACCGAGCTGAGGATGTCAGAACATGCACCAAATGTACGCAGGTGGGCAAGGCACTAGGCCTGGGATGAAATTTGGCCGAGGACATCCTGAATCTCACCGGGCAAGCGGAACGGTGTTGGTATGTCACGTTGTAAATAGGTTACGAAGGACAGACTGACCGAAGATGGAATCTTGTCTTCCGGCTTTGTCCAAGCAATAATCAGCTGAAAAGGTGTAGAGAGAACTCCAGGTGGCAGCCCTACAAATGTCAGGAAGCGGCACCGATCGTAGGTGTGCTACTGAAGTTGCCATGGCCCTCACAGAGTATGCTTTAACACGGTCTTGAAACGGAATGCCTGCTTGCTGATAGCAAAAGGATATGCAGTCCGCCAACCAGGAGGAGAAAGTCTGCTTACCCACAGGTTTCCCTAACTTGTTAGGATGGAAAGAGACAAACAATTGAGTACTTTCCCTGTGGGCAGCTGTACGGTCTAGGTAGAATGCTAGAGCTTGTTTACAGTCAAGGGTATGCACAGCCTGTTCTCCTGGATTGGGATGGGGCCTGAGAAAAAAGGTAGGTAAAAATTTAGGGTGAGTGTGGAGTACTGCCTGGTCCTGCAGAAGTTTCATGTAAGGCGGATAGGTAACTAGGGACTGTAATTCACTAACTCTGCGAGCTGAAGTGATTGCCAAAAGGAAAATCACTTTCCATGTGAGATATCGAAGGTCATAGGAGTGAAGAGATTCGAATGGTGGTTTCATGAGTCGACCAAAAACCAGATTAAGGTCCCAAGAAGGGGCCGGAGGACGCAGTAGAGGCTTGAGGTGAAGCAAGCCCTTCAGAAAACGTGTTACAAGGGGTTTTACTGATATGGGAACATCCCCAACACCTTTATGGAAGGTGGCTACCACACTGACATGCATTCTGATGGAAGAAGTTTTTAGACCTGACTCTGATAAGTGCCAGAGATAGTCCAAAAACATCATGACTGGACAGGTAAAGGGGTCAAGGGACTGAGAAGAGCACCATGACTTAAATCTGTTCCATTTGTAAGAGTAAGATTTTCTCATGGAAGACTTCCGCGAAGCAATCAGGACACGGGAAACTGGTTCAGAAAGGTTAAGTGGCTGAAGGATTAACCTTTCAACGTTCATGCCGTCAGGGACAAGGCTTGAAAATTGGGGTGGCAGAGGCACCCGTCATTTTGAGTGATTAAAAACGGGTCCTTTCCCAGGGGAATGTGCCTGCAAATGGAGAGATCCTGAAGGATTGGAAACCACACTTAGCGTGGCCAGTGAGGTGCTATCAGGATCATGGTTCCCTTGTCCTGACATAACTTCATGAAAGTCTTTGAGAGAAGAGGAAGTGGAGGGAATGCATAAAGTAGACCGGTTGCCCACGAGAGGGAGAATGCGTCTCTGGGCTGAGAGTGTTTGCTGCGAATGAGAGAGCAGAAGTTTTCTACTTTGCAATTTTGAGCAGACGCAAAGAGGTCTATCTGAGGATATCCCCATTGTTGGAAGATGGACTTCGCTACTGAGGAGTTGAGCGACCACTCGTGCAGTTGAAAGATGTGACTCAGCTTGTCTGCCAACACATTGTCCACTCCCGGCAACCAGGTGGCTCTGAGGTACATCGAATGGGAGACAGCTTCCCCCTATATCTGTGCAGCTTTCTGACACAGAAGGAAGGAGCCCGTGCCTCCCTGTTTGTTGATGTACCACATGGCCACGTGGTTGTCCATCTGGATCAGGATGACTTGATTTGAGAAATGATCCTGAAATGCCCTGAGAGCATATCTGACTGCTCAAAGCTCCAGGAAATTTATTTAGTGTTTGGCTTCCTCTGGAGATCAAGATCCTTGTGTGCAGATTGGCCACATGGGCTCCCCAGCCGAGGTTGGAAGCATCGGTGGTGAGAGTTAATTGAGGGTCTGGAGCCTGAAAGAGCAAGCCTTGGAGGAGATTGTTCTGATTTCTCCACCAGGCAAGAGACTGACGGAGTGAGTCGGTTACGTGGACAATGGTCGACAGGGGCTGAATGCTTTGAGTCCATTGTGACCGTAGAGTCCACTGCATGACTTTCATGGCCAAAAGGGCCATTGGTGTGACCTGAACTGAGGACGCCATGTGTCCCAGGAGGATGAGAAAATGGTGTGCAGTTGCGGAGTGCTGATACTGCAGCTGATGTGCAAGAGACTCGAGAGTGAGAGCTCGCTGTCGAGGTAGAAAAGCCTTTGCCTGCAAGGTGTCCAAGTCTGCCCCAATGAACGACAAGGTTTGAGATGGGACTAAAGATAATTTGTTGTAAATGACGAGAAATCCTAATGAAATTAGAGTGTGTAAGGTTAGATTGAGGGATGACAGAGCAGTTTGCTGAGTGGGAGCCCTGATTAACCAATCGTCTAGACAGGGGTAGACATGAACACCCTGAGTTCTTAGGAAGGCTGCAACCACTACGAGGCATTTCGTGAAGACTCGTGGCGCAGACGCTAGGCCAAATGGAAGCATTCGGTACTGGTAGTGCTTGGGGCCTACTAGAAACCTCAGATATTTGTGATGAGATGGAGTTATCGCAATATGAGTGTATGCATCCTGGAGTTCGAGAGAGCCGAGCCAGTCTCCTCTTTGTAGAAAAGGAAGAAACGAGCCTAAGGTTACCATCTTGAACTTCTCTAGCTGGAGTACTTGTTTAAGACTCGTAGGTCCAGAATAGGACGAACGCCTCCCGATTTTTGGGGGATTAGAAAGAACCAGGAATAGAATCCTAGGCCGTGCTGACAGTAGGTTATGGGTTCTATTGCCTTGGACTGGAGAAGGAGGAAGACCTCCTGATCCAGAAGGATGGAGTGATCGGATGTTCTCCACTTCGGTAGAGGTGGAGAGTCTGGTGGCACGGAGAGAAAGTTCAGATGGTAACCCTGAGCAATTATCGCCAGTACCCATTGGTCTGTGGTGATTGAGTGCCATATATTGTTGAAGTGGCACATTCGACCTCCCACTGGTATGTGAGGCAATGGAAGCTGGCTGCTGCTCTCTAGTTAGAAGTCAAAAACCTGAAGCAGGACCTGGTTGAGGAGCTGCTTGCGATTTTTGTTTCTGTGTCTGACGAGACTGGGCTTTTTCAAAAGGTCTCGTGGAACGGGATCTGGCTGGTGGCGGGTAGGACTTCTTTGGGCGGAAGAATGACTTTTTAGAGTCCTTTCAGAAGAGCTGTTTTGAAGAGTAGTCAGAAGGTATCAAAGAGAGTTGTCTGAGAGTCTCATGATGGTCCTTAAGTTCCGTCACTGTCCGTTGAATCTGTTCTCCAAACAGATTATCTCCTACACAGGGTAGGTCAGATAACCTGTCTTGTACCTCAGGGCGAAGGTCGGAAGACTTGAGCCAGGCCCATCTCCTTGCCAAAATAACTGCTGCAGATACTCTGGTAGCAGTATCAAAGATATCATAGGATGATCTGATCTCATGCTTGCCTGCCTCAAACCCTTTGTCACTAGGGTTTGGAGTTGTTCTTGAAATTGCTGAGGCAGGGAGTCTGTGAAATCTTGTATCTGCTTAAAAATGATCCTATTATATTGGGTCATATAGAGCTGATAAGTGGCAATGCGGGAGATGAGCATTGTTCCTTGGAAGACATGGCGACCAATGGCATCTAGAAACCTCTGTTCCTTGCCAGGAGGAAAAGAAGTGTAAGACTTTGATCTTTTTGCTCTTTTCTGTGTGGATTCTACCACTACAGATTGGTGATCCAATTGAGGTTTCTGAAAACCCGGAGCTGACTGCACCAAATAGGTATTGTCAGTTTTTCTGTGGACTGGAGCAATGGAGCCAGGATGTTCCCAGTTCTTCTTGAGGAGATCCAGAAGAACCTGGTGGATAGGGATGGAGGTTATTTCCTTGGGAGCATCCAGGAATTGAAGCAACTCCATCATCTGATGTCTATCATCCTGTTCAGTCTGTAATTGGAAGGAAACCGATTCAGACATTTCCTTCACAAAATTTATAAAGGAAAGGACCTCTGGAGGAGAACGCTTTCTACTTTCAGTGGGTGAAGGTGGTAAAGGCAAATCATCGGTGTCTGGGGAGGAATCATCAGTCTAGGTATCATAGGGATCAGCACCTGTCCCTCTAGGAGCTAGAGGGGGACGGAGTGGTGGGATACCCGAGGGTCCTGGTCTAGGCTCCAAAGGAATCGAAGGAATAATTGGAGGCACCGATGAAGGCATCGAAGGCACCAGTGCAGGCATCGAGGGTATCGATGGATGGCTCAGTGGCGCCGACGGGCGTATTGGCACTGATGGTTGGATCGGTGGCAAGGGACGTATCGGCATCAATGGCTGAGGCAGAACTCCCAATGGAGGGATGCGGAACGGTGTTTCTCCTCCCGATGACAGTGTACGCGGGGAGGGCACTGGAGCCATTGGAGAACCGGGGTCCATCGGTGGAAAAGCGGCAATGAGCACTTCCATCCTGGAGAGCAGTGGTGCCAATGCTGCCAGAATTGGATCGGTGGACGGTTCCGCAATCGGTACCGGTGTCGGTGCCAGAGGAACCTGGAGTCGTTGTATCGCCTTGTCAATGGCCTCCTGACCCATCCGGTCCAATTCTTCTCGGAGACCTGGAGCAAGCAACCCCGGCTCTGGAACAGAAGAAGGAGGCAGAGGCATAGTTGGAGGGACTACTGTTAAAGGGGGAGTCACGGCTCCCAATCCCCTGTCGGGTGAGGGTTGCCTCGGTGACCCGGTCGCCGAAAAGGTCGGTGCCTTTTCTGGACGGGGTTTCTTCGACGGCGACTTGGACGATGGCGAGGTCGATGATTTCGCTCCCTCGATGGTCCGAGACTTACGATGTCGATGGCGATGTTTGTCTCTATGATCCCCTCGGTCCTGAGGGAGAGTAGAGAGTGTCGAAGGCCAAGAAGTCATCGATGCCGGATGGTCACCGGCCCGTGGTCGATGCTGGCGCGAAGTCGACGGAGCCAGGTTCTGACGACATTGATGCAATGGATGGAGTCAGGATTTGAGCACCGAAGAGAAGTTCCATCTTCTCCATTCTGGCCTTGCGACCTTTTGGTGTCATGTGCAGGTCAAGACATCGTGTTCTCGTCCAAGACACATAGCACAGACTTTATGGGGGTCTGTGATGGACATGGTGCGATTACAGTCCAGACACCAATGGAACCCTGACGCCATGGCCATGGAAAAAATTGAGCTGCGGTATGGTCAACGGCTAGTTGGCCGCGAGGGCCAAACTCGACGGTAATCGATGGAAAACGGGTAAAAACTTACCAGAGTACCGCGGCCTGAAAAAATTAAAGGCGGGCCCCCTGTGGGGCAAATTAACTTTTAGTAATTCCGTGAAAAAAGAAGACTGAAGGGGGGCCCCTGCTGGCTGCAGGGTTAGTGCCATGCTGGGCATGCCCAGTAGGGCCAGTCAAAGTTCTGGAAACTTTGACAAAAGTGTTCCGTGATTGGGCTCCATCCTGTGATGTCACCCATATGTGAGGACTACCATACTGCTTGTCCTGTGAGAAAGCCCATTGCAAAGACTTTACCAGGAAATAGAAAATATACATTTTGCCTTGGTCTTTACAAAATGACAACAGATATATAAGTTTAGGGCTTTTTCTGTCCAGATGTAATCCAGAATATACCAACAAACATTTGATAATATCCTTGGCTAGCTGCCATCTTATTCCTCAATACACTGGGGGAGGGGGAACGGGGAGGGTTTCTGGGCATGGTTAAATTTATCCAGATAGTGCCAAATTTCAGAGCTAGCTAAATAAACTTAGTCAGTTAAATATGGTTGGGGAAAATGTTCTCCTAAATACAACTGGATAATTTTATCCAGGTAAAAATATCCGAGTATATTTAGCAGCAGATATTTCTGACTGAGTGCCACTTAATATCTACGTAAAATTACCCAGGTAAATTCCCTGATCACTGGCTTGCTGAATATTGACCTCATGAATTTTTAAATTTTTTTCCGAATGGAGTAACATGCTGTTTACAAAACATTCAGTGAGTAAAACTGTCAGATAATTCTGAAAACACAGCCTATGTAAAAGTTCACAACTGTGCACTTTTTCTAGATATGAGAAAGAATGTTTGGACAAAAAAAATATTCTCATCTTCAAGCTGCATCCTCATGACTCCAAAAAACTTCTATTCATTCTATAAGACTTCCAAATTCCATATTCTTTTCAACTGAATTAACCAAATTTCCAATTTAAATTTTTCAGAATTAATTTGTGAAAATACATAGATGCCAATATTTAAAGAAGCCACAAATGGCTAACTTATTCAACTAAAGTTTGCCAGATAAGTTAACCAAATATTCAGCGGGATAAACATCTCGCTGAATATCACCAAATAAAGATATAAGGGCAAGCTTACCCTCATAATGTAACATAGAAACATAGAAACATAGAAACATAGAAATGACGGCAGAAGAAGACCAAATGGCCCATCTAGTCTGCCCAGCAAGCTTCACACATTTTTTCTCTCATACTTATCTGTTTCTCTTAGCTCTTGGTTCTATTTCCCTTCCACCCCCACCTTTAATGTAGAGAGCAGTGATGGAGCTGTATCCAAGTGAAATATCTAGCTTGATTAGTTAGGGGTAGAAGCCGCCGCAATAAGCAAGCTGCACCCATGCTTATTTGTTTTACCCAGACTATGTTATACAGCCCTTATTGGTTGTTTTTCCTTCTCCCCTGCCGTTGAAGCAGGGAGCTATGCTGGATATGCGTGAAGTATAAGTCTTCTCCCATGCCGTTGAAGCAGAGAGCCATGCTGGATGTGCATCGAAAGTGAAGTATCAGGCACATTTGGTTTGGGGTAGTAACCGCCGTAACAAGCCAGCTACTCCCCGCTTTGTGAGTGCGAACCCTCTTTTCTTCTCCCCTGCCGTTGAAGCAGAGCTCTGCTGGATGTGTGAAGTATCAGTTTTTCTTCTCCCCTGCCGTTGAATCAGAGAACTATGCTTTATATGCATTGAAAGTGAAGTATCAGGCTTATTTGATTTGGGGTAGTAACCGCCGTAACAAGCCAGCTACTCCCCTCTTTGTGAGTGTGAATCCTTTTTTCCACATTTCCTCTTGCTGTTGAAGCTTAGAGCGATGTTGGAGTCACATTAACCATGTGTATATTTATTTAATAAGGGTTTTGACTCCAGGCAGTAGCCATCATTCTGGCGAGTCACCCACTCTTCATTGGCAGCCTCTTGACTTTATGGATCCACAGTGTTTATCCCACGCCCCTTTAAAGTCCTTCACAGTTCTGGTCTTCACCACATCCTCCGGAAGGGCATTCCAGGCATCCACCACCCTCTCCGTGAAGAAATACTTCCTGACATTGGTTCTGAATCTTCCTCCCTGGAGCTTCAAATCGTGACCCCTGGTTCTGCTGATTTTTTTCCTTCGGAAAAGGTTTGACGTTGTCTTTTGATTATTAACACCTTTCAAGTATCTGAAAGTCTGTATCATATCACCTCTGCTCCTCCTTTCCTCCAGGGTGTACATATTTAGATTCTTCAATCTCTCCTCGTACGTCATCCGATGAAGATCCTCCACCTTCCTGGTCGCCCTTCTCTGTATCGCCTCCATCTTGTCTTTGTCTTTTTGAAGGTACGGTCTCCAGAACTGAACACAGTACTCCAGGTGAGGCCTCACCAAGGACCTGTACAAGGGAATAATCACTTCCCTTTTCTTACTCGATATTCCTCTCTCTATGCAGCCCAGCATTCTTCTGGCTTTAGCTATCGCCTTGTCGCATTGTTTCGCCGACTTCAGATCATTAGCCACCATCACCCCAAGGTCCCTCTCCTGCTCCGTGCACATCAGCCTTTCCCCCCCATCGAATACAGTTCATTCAGATTTCCACTCCCCATATGCATGACTTTGCACTTCTTGGCATTGAATCTCAGCTGCCATATCTTCGACCACTCTTCCAGTTTCCTTAGATCCCGTCTCATTCTCTCCACTCCTTCCGGCGTGTCCACTCTGTTGCAGATCTTAGTGTCATCCGCAAAAAGACAAACCTTACCTTCTATCTCGTCCGCAATGTCGCTCACAAAGATATTAAACAGGACCGGTCCCAACACCGATCCTTGCGGTACACCACTTAAAACCGCTCTCTCTTCAGAGAAGGTTCCATTTACCATCACACATTGTCTTCTGTCCGTCAACCAATTTGCAATCCAGGTCACCACCTCGGCACTCACTCCCAAGCTTCTCGTTTTATTCACCAGTCTCCTGTGCGGAACCGTATCAAAAGCTTTGCTGAAATCCAAGTATATGATATCGAGTGCTCTTCCTCTATCCAATTCCTTGGTTACCCAGTCAAAAAAGTCAATCAGATTTGTCTGACAGGATCTTCCTCTGGTGAATCCATGCTGCCTCTGGTCCATCAATTCTCCCGACTGTAGATAGTTCACTATTCTCTCTTTCAACAGTGACTCCATTACTTTTCCCACCACTGAAGTGAGGCTAACCGGTCTGTAGTTACCAGCCTCCTCTCTGTTCCCACTCTTGTGAAGCGGGACCACCACCGCTCTTCTCCAATCACTCGGCACCACTCCCGTTTCTAGGGATCTATTGAACAGGTCGCACAGCGGTCCCGCCAGCACATCTCTGAGCTCCCTCAGTATCCTTGGATGAATCCCATCAGGCCCCATGGCTTTGTCCACTTTCAGATTCTTTAGCTCTTCCCATACATTATCTACTGTAAATGGATTTTCCTCTGTTCCGCTTCCCTCCAGTTTCTTGTTGTGTAGAGATGGTCCTTCTAATATCTAGGTTGCAAAGTTAACTAGGTAGGTGTACCTGGATAACTTTAACTTAACAAGTAATATTCAAGAATATTGCTGATTAAGCAGTATTTAACCCCCTAAAAAAAAACTCCTGTAAGGGCCTCACAGCCCAATCCTGTGACACCCACCCCAAAGATTCCCAAGCCCCTACTCCAGCCAAAGCCACCAAAATGATAAATACAATTACAGTTTTTTAGACCCGATAATCCTACCATACCCTTCCTCAAGTTAAAAAAATTGAACAGGCTGCAGTAGTTTTAACCCTCCCTCCTCCTCTCCCACCCCAATCAAGTGCAATCTTACCATTCCATCATTCCTCCAACCTCAGACCTTTAGTGCCAGATAGGAGCTCACATTTTGCATCTGGCTCCTGGCCTATCTTGCATTGCTCTAATGGCCATACTGATTGCATAAGATATCAGCATAGCTGTCAGAATGCTTTGACTGCCACTCAGATTATTTACATAGCCAGTGTGGTTCACAGAAAAATTGAGGATGCGCTGTAAGCAACATCCATGCTCCCTGATGGCATTAAATGTTTGAAATTGGGTGGGTGTGGGGATGGTAAGATTATATTTGGCAGAGGTGGGCGGGAAGAAGGCAAGTTCAACCAGCTGCAGCTCGTAAAATAGTATCTTGACATTGGGGATGTAGGGATGGGTCAGAAGGCTTATCAGGCCTATTTATCATTTTGGGGGCTCAGGGATGTTTGGGGGGGGGGGGCACAGGATCCGGTTATATTGGCCCCAAAAAGAGCTTTTCGTTATTTTGGTAACCACTGCTTAACCGGCAGTATTCTTTGAATATCACCAGTTAAGTTAAAGTTATCCAGGGACATGTACCTGGATAACTTTAAACCTCCTGCTGCTCACATCTGGACATAGCCAAATAACTTATTTGGCTAACAATAAGTTATTTGGCTATCTCAGCTCCACCCAGGAACATTCCCCAAATGCCCCCATATTATCTGTCAAACTTTTAGCCAGAAAATGACTTATCTGGCTAAAATTTAGATGGATAAGTGCAGGTAATATTCAAAAGAATGCATTTATTTAGATAACTCAAAAGTTATCCAGATAAATTCCTTTGAATATCAGCCCCATATTTGCTAAATGCAAACATTACTTTCCATATGATTATTATTTGAATGCACAATCAACGTGATTCCAAATGTTTCTTTCATCTAAAGTATGTCCGTCTGAAATGGAAGGATGCCTGGATGCCGAATCCTGAGTTAACCTGACTCTATACAGAGAGTTCTGCAAATAGAAAGAATGGATAGTGATTTCTGGTAAGCTATCACAATTTAGGTGAGAGGGTCTAATATTTTTAAATCACATGATAAAGGGTAAAATTTAACTTCCCTCTGATTACCTTCTTATCACCACATTTTGCACCATCTGCTCTCATTCCAATATCAGGCGTTTTCATGTGGTCATGGTGATCCAGACCCCAACACCAAGTATTTCCAGCAGCAAACTGAATTATAGCAGTATGGTTGTCTTTTAAACGTATTTTTGTTACATTCTCACACTTTCCTTGACCACACATGACATTTCTGTAAAAAATAAAAGAGAGGTAGATCCTTTTTAAATTGCCTATTATGAATTTTTACAGTAGAATGTACATTTTAAAAAGCAAATTCTCCACTATACAATACAGTCATTGAACTATTATCCAGCCCTCTTGGGATCTGAACTAGGTTAGATAATCAGAAGTGTTTTTTTGTTTGTAATATGTTTATTAAATCACAGCCCATAGAGAACAATACCATAGTACATCAATAAACATTGCAACAGGATTCTGACAGAATAACAAAACAACAGACAGTCTAATTGAACAATGTGCAATCAGAGAAACAAGATAATAGCCGTGGTACAGTCTCGGGCACGTAGTTTTCACCCATCCCATCCCCCAACTCCCCATCTCACCCTACCCTCCTAACCCACCCTAGCCCACCCTTACCCAGCACCTTAGATCATGGAAAGTCTTAGTAAATATGGTTGTTATGATATGTATAGTAGATATTTAATAGGATTGTGAACTAGCTTAATCTTCAGAGTGTGCACACCAGAGTGGTACAGGGAGGCGGATACAGAGAAAAGACGTCGATTTATTCTTTCCCCAATTCAGTCGGTCACTGTAATCGGTATGGATTTCAAAAATGGTTTCCAGATAGTTTCAAGCAACCGTTGCTTCCTAATCGACTCTAATGGGATAGATTTTTTCTCCAAAAGGTAAAGATCCAACATGGTGTCTACCCATTCCTTCACTGTGGGCAGGGAAGTAGAGATCCAATGACGTAAGATGACCCGTAATGCCATCAAACGACTTTTATGTAAAAGTTGGGCTGACAAACCAGGTGTTTGCTTCTGAGATGAAGCAATTCCCAAAATACAAAAAGACACTTCCCATGCCACCTGATTGCTAGATGAGTTAGTGATATAGTGGAGTATTGATGTCCAAAAGTGTTGAATAGGAGCACACTCCCATAAACAATGTAATAATGAGGCATGGGGTTGATGGCATTTAGGACAAACATGAGATGTAGAGATCCCGGCCAGAAACGCTTTTCTCGGCCAGATAATGAGAGCATGGAGGATCCGGAAGTGCAGTTCTCTCATATAAGCACTGCGTGCCACCACTTTGTTGATAAGCCAGCTGCGCCGGATGGCTGATCCAGTTATAGTGTGACCCAACACAGATGACCAGTGGGACGCCACTACAGCGTGTAGTCCATAATTCGCAGTATTATGTAAGAATTTGTAGAAAGTTGAGATAGAAATCAGCTGTTTCGAGCATAAATGAAGAAATCTTTGAAAAGGTCCATTCGTGAGGATTGTAGAAGTCATGGAAAGCACATTCTTAACATAACTACGAATTTGCATATAACATAAGTAGTCAGAGGCTTGGAAATGCAAGTGTTGACAACAATATGGGAAAGAATAAACTGTATTAGTTTGCAAATTAATAAAATGATTCAGTGTTAGCACACTATTAGGGTCTAGAGTATGTCGGAAATGCAAACTGTCTTGTCCCGCAGGAAAGTCGGGATTCCCCATCAAAGGGAGGCAATAGGAAACACGCCAGGGTAATTTTAAATGTCGTCTGAGAAAGCGCCAGCAGCTTCTGAAAGATTTGATTAATAAATTGCCGCTAACAGAGGCAGGAATTACATGGCCAGGTGCATGTAGCAAATACGCCAGGTTCAAGGGTTGCAGTAATTCCCTCTCCAAGGAGACTATCATTGAGTTGCCACCATAGCCCAGCCATTCTCGAAACATGGACATTAGGCATACAAGATTATAAAAACAAATGTTTGCCACTCCCAAGCCTCCATCCACTTTAGGAACCATCAACTTGGAATATTGCATCCTAGCTCGTTTAGCATTCCAATAAAACTTACTAAATATTTTCTGTAGCATTTTAACATCCGTAGCAGACAAAAACACAGGGAGCATTTGTAACATATACAGCAACTTAGGAATTTAAATCATTTGAACTAGAGCTATTCTGCCAGAGATAGAAAGAGGAAACGCGTTCCAACTCTCCACCTTCACCCGGAACGTTTGGATTAGAGGAGTTATATTGTATGAATACCACTTCTGAGGGTTGCTATGAATTTTAATGCCTAGGTATTTAATGGTATCTGTGGCCCAAAGTAAAGGAAAATCTTTCCATTGTGCCTTAAGATTACCATTGATATCCATTGCTTCTGATTTAGTAAGGTTTAATTTTAAACCAGAGAAGGAGCCAAAAGTATGAATGAGATCCAATAGGATGGGTAGGGAGGATTTGGCATGTGAAAGAATCATCAGCATGTCATCTGCGAAAAGCATCATTTTCTGTTCAAATTTCCCTGTAAACACCCCAGGAATGTCATGAGAAAGCTTAATTTTACGTATTAAGGGTTCCAAGGACAGGATATACAAAAGGGGCGACAGGGGGCATCCCTGCCGTGTGCCTCTGCCCAAAGAAAACAAAGAGGAAGTTGAATTATTGAGGCAAATAAATGCCTTAGGATCTTTGTACAAACTCCGGATAGCTGCCAAAAATGGGCCAGAGAAGCCAAAATGCTGTAAGGCCGAGAATAGATAAGGCCACGCTACTCTATCGAACGCTTTTTCAGCGTCGAAGCTTACCAATAAAGGATCTGGTATACCCTGCATACGGCAACTGTCTAGATCAGGGGTCGGGAACCCATGGCTCGCGAGCCAGATATGGCTCTTTTGAGGGCTGCATCTGGCTCGCAGACAAGTGTCGCCATACTTCGCGGTTCCCCGCTGACCCAGCTGCTCCCCGGTCCTCCGCCGCCCGGGCTTAAAATGCTGTCAGCCCGGGCGGAACGCGGCAGGACAGCTGGAGTCAGCGGCAACCGGCGTGCTCTTTTCTCCTCCCCCCCCCGCGGCCCGGAAGAGGAAGTGGAGAGCATCGGGTGCCTGCGCGGGAAGAAGAGACCACACTAGCGTGGTCTCTTCTTCCGCGCAGGCACCCGATGCTCTCCACTTCCTCTTCCGGGCCGCGGGGGGGAGGAGAAGAGTGCACGCCGACTGGAGTCATCCGGGTGCCTGCGCGGGAGTCATCGGGTGTCAGCCGGGTGCCAGCGCTGGAGTCATCGGGTGCCTGCGCGGGTCTTCCCGCGCAGGCACCCGGCTGACACCCGATGACTCCCGCGCAGGCACCCGGATGACTCCAGTCGGCGTGCACTCTTCTCCTCCCCCCCCCCCCCCCCCGCGGCCCGGAAGAGGAAGTGGAGAGCATCGGACCCGCGCAGGCACCCTAGTGTCCGACGGGAAGAAGACTGCAGGGCGGCTCGGAGGAAAATGAAAATCTTCAACCGCGGCCGATGGGACTCCGCCTTCGCCTCCGCGAGGGCTGAAAATGAAGGAGGTTAGCGTTGGGAGGTGGCTGCTGCTGCCGCGAGTTCCCGGGGGGGGGGGAGAGAGAGAGAGTGAATGAATGAGCGAGCAAGCATGTGTGTTTGAGATCCTGTGTGTGTGAGTGAGAGATTGCATGTATGTGAATGATTGAGAGCCTGTATATGTGAAAGAGAGTATGTCTGTGATTGAGATCCTGCCTGTGAGAGAGAGAGAGAGCATGAATGTAAGTTTACCATTGGGAACCTGTATGTGTAAGTTTGTAATTGAAAACCTGTTTGTTTGAAAGAGTATGTGTGTATGATTGAGATCCTTTGTGTGTGAGAGAGATCATGTGTATGTATGATTAAGAGCCTGTGTGTATAAGTAAGAGAGAGATCATGTATGTCTGTGTCTGATTGACAGCTGGTTTAGGTGATGGAGCATGTGAGTATGTGATTGAGAGCCTGTGTTTAAATGAGAGAGAGAGAGACCATGTGTGTCTGTGTGATTGAGAGCTGATTTAGGTGAGGGAGCATGTGAGTATGTGATTGAGAGCCTGTGTGTAAATGAGAGAAAGAGAGGACATGTTTGTAAGCATGTGAATGAGAGTCTGTGTGTGAGAGAAAAAGACAGCATGTATTTATGTGATTGAAAGCCTGTGTGTGTGTAAGCGTGAAAAGATAGACAGCATGTGTGTAAATGTGTAATTAAGAGCCTATATAAGTGAGAGAGAAAAAACATTTGTATATGTGAGTGACTGAGAGCATGTGTGTATAGGTGTGTCATTGAGAGCCAGTGTGAGAGAGAGCGCTGGTATGTGACTGAGAGAGGAGAAAGTTCCAAGCAAACCACCCCACCTCCTGCTAATTCAGAACAATCTCAGGACACCTGGATATCAAACGTTCCCAGGTATGCAGAGCAAAAAAATTTTGTATCCTTATTATTTTTCATTACTGGATCTTTGTGTCTGCTATTTTGAAATATTTTGTTGGTATCTGGAAATGTTTTATATGAGTTTTTAATTATTGGATATTCCACTCATCAGCTGTTTCGAAATATGTTCTTTTTGTTAGTACAGTTTTACTGCTGATGATTTTATATTTCTTGATTTGTTTTATAAGGATGTGTGATGTTTCTTTTTTCCTTTGTTACACTGCATACAGAGACTCTGGCTTGTTGCAGTTTCCAATTCAGTTTTTGTCTGCATGCTTCTTGTTATGCGTTTTAGTCTCTTTATTCTATGTTAGGTGAGGGACAGCACGTGATTCAGGTGAGGTTTTCTGCTGGCGTGTAGTTTCTGTGTAGGACTCTATAGCAGCCTGACTTGGTCCGTTTTCCTAATAGGAGATGTATTGGTGTCTTAAGGCCTGGTGTAATATTTTCAGAGACTTATTGTACTTTAAAAGTGTGATCTTACATAAAATGCACACATTTACTTGTATTTAGTTTTAAACATATTGTATGGCTCTCATGGAATTACATTTTAAAATATGTGGCGTTTATGGCTCTCTCAGCCAAAAAGGTTCCTGACCCCTGGTCTAGATCAACTATCAGCCGTCTAATGTTGGAAATTGGCCTCCGCCCGTGTACATAGCCTGTTTGTTCTAAGGATATTAAGTCAGGTAACACATATTTTAATCTATTGGCAAGGATCTTCGCGTAAATTTTTACATCCTGGTTAAGGAGAGATATGGGTCTATAAGATTCAGCATCTGTTGGGTCTCGACCCGGCTTGGGAAGTATCGTAATGGCTGCTACTTTCATTGTGTCTGGCAACGTTTCATGAGACATCATATGATTGAAAAGTGCTGTAAGAGAGGGCACAATATGTGTGGACAGAGATTTGTAGAACAACGAGGTTATGCCATCTGGTCCTGGTGACTTATGAAGTTTGAGATCAGCAATCACTTTCGTGACCTCAAGAGTGGTAATAGGATGATTTAACAGCTCCAGTTGTGTGGTAGTGATTTGGGGTAAAGACAAATTTTCAAGAAATGCAAGCTGGTTGCTGAGATGTGGCTCTTCAGCTGCGTACAAGGAGGTGTAAAATTTTTGAAATGTTTGGCCAATTTCAGATGTAGTTACAGCTTGAGTACCATCAGATCGTTTAATGGACGTGATATATTTAGAGGACTGTTTGGCGAGCCAGAAGCCGGCCAGGCTTATTGCCATGTAGAAACAGCCTGTGCTTAAAAGCAAACATGTTGCCAGTCGCTTTCTGGTGGATAATATCGTTAAGAACTTTTTGGGTTGTCCGAAACCTGTCCCGCCATAAATCAGTGTTATGAGTGTTCCACTGCTTCTTAAAATATGCTAATTTCGATTCTAGTTTTAAAATTTGCTTATTTTGCGTACGCTTAGATTGGATCACATACTGCAATATATCGCCACAGAGGACCGCTTTGGCCGTCTCCCAAAAAAGGGGGGGCTGATCCTTATGAAGCTGATTAAATTCCTCATACTGCAACCATTTCCCCTCCAAAAATGTCGCAAATGTTTTGTCCGTAGCGAGCCATTCAGGCATGCGCCATTGAAAAAGGGAGGGCACATTGGTGTTTGAACCCACTTTACACATAACGGGACAGTGATCAGACACCACCAGTTGACCAATGTCTGCACTGTCAACCATTGAGAAAAGTGACTCAGAAAGCAAAATATAATCAATTCTGGACTTAGTGGTGTGAGCCCTAGCATAGTGCGTATAATCTCTGTCTGTAGGATGAAGGGCCCTCCAGCTATCTACCAAATTCAGGGTGGAACATAAAAAAGAGATACCTTTTTCAGGGCCCAAAGCAGAAACAGGGCTAGAAGAGCTCCTGTCCAGCTCAGGATCCATCAAACAGTTAAAGTCACCTGCAACTAGCATAGAGTGAGGTCCAAATTCAGATAGTTTAGTTATTAAAGTAGTGTAGAAGGAATGACTGTATTTGTTAGGGCCATATACCGAAGCCAGCATGATTGGTTTACCAAAAAGGTTACCTTGAACAATAATAACACGCCCCTCGTCATCCTTCCATTGAGATGTAACATGAAAAGATATAGCTTTGTGTATTAATATAGCCACACCATTTCTTTTGTGTGTGCCAGAAGAAAAAAAGATTTGATTAAAACCCTTTTTATTATTTAGTTTCAAATGCTCAGCATCCAGCATATGCGTTTCTTGTAGGAAAAGTATGTCCCCTTTAGTTTTGTGACAATGGGCCATAACTTTTTCCCTTTTAATGGGCGAACCCATCCCCGCCACATTCCAAGTCATATAGTTAACTTTAGGACTCATAAGAGTGCCGTACTTTAGGACAGTGACTTGGGGCAGATATAATAGCTCTGGGGCAGCCTGCCAAAGGGAAGAACCTGAAACAGCGGGACAACTGCCTGTGTCCGGACCAGATGAACCAACAGAACAGTGTCAAGAAAGCATACGTACAGCCCGGCGTACTACATAACATTGCATCCCACTCCAGATGAAAAAGTATAAGAGAAATAGCTAGCATATGGTACACAGCGCTGACAGAAAAAATCAGAACATAAAAGAAAAAGTAAGTCCCAATCCAATTCTTAAGGTGCAATCCCACCCCTCTTCCCCTTATCCCCATCCCAAGATCTACTACTCCCCCCTCTATCCAACCAAGTCCCTGAACGCTCTCCATGTCGAGAGCAGGAGCCATAATGTGAGTGTTCAGGTGGCAGGCCCATGTATAGGACCCGATCAAAACTAATGTCCAGTAACTATTGCCCAGTTCATCATGTGTGATCCGTAGCGAAGTGACTGATCAACTGTAAATAAATCACAAACCTTCCCTCAAACGACTATTGTCGTGAGCACATATTTATTTGACAAGCTTCCATCGTGGGAGGCCGCTATTGCCGATTTCACTCCGGGTCAGTTGGAAGAATTTCCTGTACGTACTTTTGAGCAGCAGGTAGGGCCTCAAAAACCTGATTTTGGCCGTTAAACCAAACGCGGAGTTTCGCTGGGTATTATAAAGTGAATCTAATCTGCTTTTCCGCCAGCTTCGTACAGAGAGGACTGAACTCTTTACGCTTGGCCGCCAGCCGGGCAGAAAAATCCTGAAAGATACGTACCGAGTCATTCTGAAATTTCAGCGCCTGGATTTTGCGCGAGGCTTGCCAGATCTTTTGCTTGTCGGCATAATTCAGAATCTTAGCGATAACGACACGAGGGCGTGTGTGCTGCGAGGAGCGCGCGCCCAGCCGGTGTGCTCTCTTGATTTGCAACGAAGCAAGGTCTGAAGAATTGAGGGCCTCCGGAATGCATTTCGTTAAGTAAGCGCCAGATCGTTGTCCAGGATTGACTCCGGGATGCCAATAAAACGCAGGTTATTGCGCCGTGAGCGGTTTTCAAGCTCATCAATTTTATCTTCGTGGCTTTTAACAAGTTGTTCCAACTTATGTAGTTTGCCCTCGGTCGCCAACGCTTCGTCTTCCGCCGCGGACATCCGAAGCTCCAAAGTATCAATGCGTGGGGGTATCTCAAGAAAAGCCGCTTGTAGGGTGGTTAGTTGCTCAGAGATTTTATCCAGCTTTGTCGAAAGAGCTGCTGTAACTGTGGTGGTCACTGCAGCAGATAATGTTGTTAACGCAGCATCCTCCATTACGCCAGAGCCCCCTTTGTCCGTGTTGGCGGCCATTTTGTCTTCGGCAGTTTTCGGCTTTTCTTTGTCCTTTTTGGCCACTTTAGCCGGCATGGTGGATGGCGATTTATGCATATATCGGTCGATATTCATATGCCCAAGCCTTAGAGCCGATCAGAGATCCCAAATAGAGCGGATGTAGCAGATATTGAAAGATTCACGGGCCTGCCACCTGGAGCCGAGCTAGCTGCGACCAGCCCCGATCACCACATCACGTGACTCATCAGAAGTGTTTAATATTTGGTCATCCACATGATGCAGGATGATTTGCTGTACAGCAGATCCTGGTGCAAGACTGGCATGTAGAGAAGAAGCTGACACGTGGAAAAAACTGTGGGTCAATGAGAAACAGAGGCGGCAGTCTCTGAGATGAAAACAGCTGTTGAGCATGAGTGAGGCAACGTTAACACTTTTGTAAAGGTAATTAGCTGCAATGGGTGATTTAAAAAGGGAAGAAGAATAGCCTAGTGTTTAGAGCAGTGGGTTATAAACCAGGAGACCAGGGTTTGAGTCCTGCTGTTGCTCCTTGTGACCTTGGGCAAGTCACTTTACCCTTCATTGCCTCAGGTACAAAACTTAAATTGCAGGCCCTCTGGGGATAGAAAAATACCTGAATGTAAACCAATCAGACTTGAAAATGAAACGAATTAAATCTTGAAAATCCAAATGGGCTAATTTTTTATTATAATGACTACAAATACTTCAAATTACAGTATTAACTAGATTATAGCAAATGGCGATAACTTTAAAATATGCACGATCGTGTCCATTAACATGTGTACATGTGCACGCATTTAGGGGTAGATTTTCAAAGGGATATGTGTGTAACCCCTGAAAACCTACCCCTGTGCGCGCCGAGCCTATTTTGCATAGGCTTGGCGGTGCGTGCAAGCCCCGGGACGCGCATATGTCCCGGGGCTTCGAAAAAGGGTCGGTCTGGGGGTGGGGCCGTGATCCCAGGGCGTAGCCGGGGGCGTGCGGCGGTCCAGGGGCGGGGCTGAGTGCTCCGACACAACGGACTGTGCCAGGGCATGGTAGGCCGACAGCCGGCCGGCACGCACAAGTTACACCTGCCCTTTTGGAACAAAGGTAAGGGGGTGAGTTTAGGTAGGGCTGGGGGGCGGGTTAGGTAGGGGAAGGGAGGGGAAGGTGGGGGGAGGCCTCTCCGATTTCAGAAAGGCCTCGGAGGGAATGGAGGAAGGTTGCGCGGCTCGGCACGCACAAGTTGCACAATTGTGCACCCCCTTGCTCGCACCAACCCTGGATTTTATAACATGTGTGCGGCTGCACGCGCATGTTATAAAATCGGGCGTAGATTTGTTTGCGCCAGGTTGCGCGAACAAATGTACGCCCGCGCGCAGGTTTTATGATCTGCCCCTTATTTATTTATTTAAACATTTTGAGATGCGGTGACCAGAACTGTACACAGTACTCAAGGTGTGGTCTCACCATGGAGCGATACAGAGGCATTATAACATTTTCCATTTTATTCACAATTCCCTTCCTAATAATTATTAACATTCTGTTTGCTTTTTAGACTGCCGCAGCACACTGAGCCAACGATTTCAATGTATTATCCATTATGATGCCTAGGTCCTTTACCTGGGTGGTAGCTCCTAACATGGAACCTATCATCATGTAACTACAACATGGATTATTTCTCCCTATATGCATCAACTTGCACTTGTCCACATTAAATTTCATCTGCCATTTGGATGCCCAGTCTTCCAGTCTCGCAAGGTCCTCCTGCAATTTATCACAATCCACTTGTGATTTAACTACTCTGAATAATTTTTTTTCGTCTGCAAATTTGATTACCTCACTCATCGTATTCCTTTCCAGATCATTGATAAATATATTGAAAAGCGCCAGTCCAAGTACAGATCCCTGAGGCACTCCACTGTTTAACCTTTTCCTCTGAGAAAATTTACCATTTAATCCTATTTTCTATTTCCTGTCTTTTAAGCAATTTGTAAACCATGAAAGGTTACCGCCTCCTATCCGAAGACTTTTTAGTTTTCTTAGAAGCCTCTCATGAAGGACTTTATCAAACACCTTCTGAAAATCCAAATACACCACATCTTCTGGTTCACCTTTAGCCATATGTTTATTAACCCCTTCAAAAAAATGAAGCAGATTTGTTAGGCAAGACTTGCCTTGGGTAAATCCATGTCTTTCTATATGCTCGGTGATTTTTATCTTTAGAATAGTTTCCACTATTTTCCTTGGTACTGAAGTCAGGCTCCCTGGTCTGTAGTTTCCTGAATCACCCCTGGGGCCCTTTTTAAATATTGGGGTTACATTGGCTACTCTCCAGTCTTCAGGTACAATGGATGATTTTAATGATAGGTTACAAATTTAAACTAATAGATCTGAAATTTCATTTTTGAGAAACCTGGGGTGCATACCATCCAGTCCAGGTGATTTGCTACTCTTTAGTTTGTCAATCTGGCCTACTACATCTTTCACGTTCATAGTAATTTGGTTCAGTTCATCTGACTTTTCACCCTTGAAAACCATCTCCGGAACCGATATCTTCCCAATATCCTCATTAGTAAACACAGAAGCAAATAATTAATTTAGTCTTTCTGCAATGGCCTTATGTTCCCTAAGAGCCCCTTTAACTCCTTGGTCATCTAACGGTTCAACCAACTCCCTCACAGGTTTCTTGCTTTGGATATATTTACAAAGGTTTTTATTATGCATTTTTGCCTCTATGGCCAACTTCATTTCAAATTCTCTCTTAGCCTGCCTTATCAATGTTTTACACTTAACTTGACAATGCTTACACTTTTTCCTATTTTTTTTTTCAGATTGATCTTTCTTCCAATTTTTGAAGGATGTTCTTTTGGCTAAAATAGCCTCTTTCACCTCACCTTTTAACCATGCTGGTAATTGTTTTGCCTTCCTGTCACCTTTCTTAATGCATGGTATACATCTGGACTGTGCTTCTAAGAGTGTATTTTTAAACAACGTCCATGCCTGTTGTGTAGAGATGCAGGCCTTTTCTCTTCTGTTGGCAAACCACGGAGGCTGAAGGGCCTGCATCAGCACTTCTCACTGAAAGGCCTACATTAGCACTTTTCGCTGAATCTGCATAAACATTCTCAGCATTTTGCTTATCTCATTCTGAACAGACACAGAGTTTGCATTTCTTAAGCTCTTGTTTTTACAGACCTTATTCTCAGTACAAATAACCTTTAGCCCTAGATACAGTATGCTTGCTTGACACAGAAACCGGCACAGCATGAGAGATTGTAGCCATAGCAACGTAGGCATGCACGCAGACAACGTGTACCTCTTTTGCCCTCAACCTTCAATGCTACTTTCAAACTTCTTTAATACTAAGCTGAGGTTACTGAAAGTTACAAGCAGTATTAAGTATTAGGTTTTTTTTTCTTTTCAAAGGTTCTCCCTTCATCTTACGGGAGGCAATTAAGAGTTAACAACAAGACAGAAAGAGTGAGAGCGGGGGGGGCTAGTGTGGGCAGAACAGCGTTTCTCAAGCAAAAAATTAGGTTTCGTTTGGTTTAAACAGAGGAGAGAACTCGATTCAATGAATTAATCCTTTAAATTTAGAAACAGATTCCTGAAGAAGTTAAAGATATTGAGAATAATTTAGCCATAATTTAGCAAGAAAGTTTAATTTTGTTTACAGTGAATAAAAAATCTGTGTCTTGCCAGTATAGGAAGTGCGGAGTTGAAAAGGTTTTTTTTTTAAAGAAATTTGTTTAAATAGAGCGTCGTTATTGGAAGTTGTTTAAAAGGTGTGCGTATGTGAATAAGACAGAGTTGTGAATGGTAATTATGAGAGAAAAGACAGAGAATTGAGATTGTTTTGATAGTGTAACCGTCTCTTTTTAGTCAGTAAGGAGGTCCAGACAACTGATCCGTAAAGATAGACTTTTATTGCCAGCAAGATGCAGCTAAGACAAAGGCTCAGTACAACTGCATGCCCCTCCCCTTCAGGAGCAGACTCTTATGCACTTTACAGTTCTTATCTTTTACACATGCGTTCTAAGCATTGCTGAGCAAGCATATTCCAGCTGAAGGGGCTACTGACCCCCTCCCTAGACACCCTGGAACTTTCGTGAAACTTCTCCCATGTTCTGCAGGAGAGGCTGCTGGGACTTGCAGTTCTGGAAAGGAATTCGCGAGTCTGCAGTAATACAGCCCATCACATAATACATCCATTGTTCTAATCTAGGTTACAGCAGTGAAAGCTTATCAGAGAATAAGAACAGCGAAGCCAAAAAAATGAAAATGTGCAATGTGCTGACAGAGAGTTTCTCAATGTCCTAATTACAGCTGTATTGCAGACTGTAAGTAAACCCGTCATGAAGCAGGGAATTCTGGTACATGAAGTCCTTTGTCAGGTTGAAGCGTTCAGACCCCTTCATTCCCCCCTTTGATACTTATCATTCTTTATGAAAAGTATCACACCATCACAACGCAACTGTGGAGCTGAAAGAAACAGAAACAAGAAAAATTAGCAATTTGAGTTCTCAGGGGGCCCTAATTTCCCAAACAGTCCGATGGTTTCTTCACGGGTTTGAGACGGATGGGCCCTATTGGCTCCACCCCCCTTTGTAGCCCGAACTTGTCATGTATGGGAAGATGGCCCAGGATAAAACATGAGGATGGTTAAACAGGTTCTATAGGCTCAGAGGAATACATGTACAGTGACAGAAGCTGCGTGGCTGTTTGCGTTCAGCAATGTCCTTCATCACCCGACGAAGGCGGTTTGAGCAAGAAAGGAATAATTCAGGGTCCTAAAAAACAAAACAGAATTAAACTGGCTGGGATAACAAACAAGCTCTTAAATCCACCGATCATGGAAAACCAACCACGGAATCCATTGGTCCAGTCCCAAGCACTATTCCATTGCTGGACAGGGACGTGTGCCATCTTGACCATGCGATCAGTGATGTCTTGGATAACCTTGTTTTGGTCATCTACCTGTAAACAACAATTGGAGAGGTTAAATGTTCCACAAACCCTCCTTCCTGGGCCAGAGGATAATCTAAAACCAATCTATTCTGGTACACTGCAGTCATAATTTTGGTATTTTGTTTTGCCCAGAGTTTAAGAGCGAAAGCAGTCGTTGGTGATGAGCTCCAGGAGTGCCTGAAGCCTGATGATTCGATGCAATTAATACTGCTTGGAAGGGTTCCCGAGTTGCCCCTTTTTGCTGCTTCATCTGCTCTCTGATTTCCTTGACAATAGGGTTTGATTTCCTGGTGTGTGCTTTGCAATGCATTACAGCCACCTTGCGAGGAAGCCAAACTGCGTCTAGTAATTCACGTACTTCTGATGCATTGTTCAATTGTTTTCCCTCTATAATGCTCCATGCACTTGAATTGTAAGGAAGGCATATTTAGAGTCTGTATAGATATTTACAGTTTGTCCTTCTGCCAACTGCAGAGCTCGAGTAAGGGCAATTAGTTCAGCTTTTTGTGCAGACGTTCCTGGGGGAAGAGGTTGAGCCTCAACGATTTCATCTTCGGATACAACAGCATATCCAGCAGAACGTATCTCATGAATGATTTGGCTGCTCCCATCAGTGAATAAAGTCCAAGCTCCTTGCCAGGGTTGATCCCTCAGGTCTGGTCTACTGGAATGTATTGTAGTCATGACTTCTTCACAATCATGGGCAACTGGTTCAGGTGCCGGCATAAGAGTGGCCGGGTTCAAGTTTTTGCTGTCTTGTATTTGAATTTCAGGTGTTTCACACAGTAAGGCTTAATACTTGACGAGACGTGAATTAGTCATTCATTTTGGTCCATGGGTCTCTAGCAGTCCTTGAATGGTGTGGGGAGTTGTTACGTTCAGAGTTTGTCCAAAAGTTAATTTGACTGCTTCTGGAATTAGTAAGCATGCAACCGCAATGCTTCGAAGACAACCTGGCCATCCTTTTGCAACATTGTCCATTCCTTTTGACAGATATGCAACAGGTCGTTCCCATGAGCCTAAGGTTTGAGTCAATACCCCTATGGCCATGCCTTTTTTCTCGTCGACGAATAGATGGAATGGTTTCATCACATCTGGCAATCCTAAGGCAGGTGGTTCAATTAAGGCTTCTTTTAGTTGACGTAAGCTTGCCAGTTCGTTTCCTTCCCATTGGAAGGGTTGAGATTCTGCCTCTTTACCCCGCAGCTTGTCGTACAGGGGTTGGGCAATAACTGCATAGTTAGCAATCCACAGCCTACAGTATCCTGCAGCTCCAAGGAACGCCCGGAGCTCTTTCTTGCAAGTGGGTACAGGTTGATCTCTTATAGAACTGGTGCGAGAAATCCCCAGACATCGGGTTCCTCCACGTATTTGGAAGCCTAAATACTCTACTTCCAATTCACAGATTTGCGCTTTCTTTTTACTTGCACGATACCCTTTTGAGTACAACGTCTTTAGCAGCTGAAGAGTGGATACCGCACATTCGAGGTACGTCTCTCGAAACAACAGAAGGTCATCCACGTATTGTATGACTGGCCCATACTTTACTTGATACATCTTTAAGTCTTTTGCCAGTTGCTCACCGAACAGCGTAGGTGAGTGCCTAAACCCTTGAGGCAACCGAGTCCATGTGTACTGCTGCTTTACTCCAGTATCTGCATTTTCCCATGTGAAAGCAAAAATCTTCTGACATTCCTCCGCCACCGGGACGGAGAAGAAGGCATCTTTGAGATCAATGACACTGTACCACTTTGATGCAGGAGAGACTTGAGCCAAGATTGAATACGGATTTGGGACGAGGGCTACTAGATCTGCTACTTGACTATTCACTTTTCTTAAGTCTTGTACTGGTCGATAGTCATTAGATCCAGGCTTCTTTACTGGCAACAAAGGGGTGTTCCAAGCAGATCGGATTCGCCGGAGAATGCCCAAATCATACAGTCTTTGCAGGTGTATCTGGATTCCTTGTCTGGCCATATATGGAATGGGGTATTGAGGTTGATTAATCACCTGTGCATTCTGTTTCATCTCTATCCATATGGGGGTAGCGTCGATAGCTATTCCTCCCGGGTTCTGTTCGAACCATACTTGGGGTAAACTATCCATCAGTTGTCTTCGTTTTTGTTGAGGGGGGTGTTGTTTTCATATCGATGTTCGATGGTTCGTTCGACTATGGGAAGATGTAGTCTCCATTCTTCTTGGAGGGGACAGATGAGTATCACTGGATGGTCCCCGAAGGAGGCTTTAACTTCCCCTGTTGGTTGAAATCTCAATGTGGTCTGAGGCTTACACAGCAGGTTCCATCCGATAAGGGATACCATGGTCCCGCCTACTTGTATAGTTCATTCTTTCTGCAGAGGGGCAGTGAGTACCTGACCTGAGGCGCCCACTATAGAAACAGTCTCTTTCGTCGGGGGGGCCGATTGGTGCAGTCATGACAGATCGTTGGCCTCTGAGTCCAACAGGCCCCTGATTTTTGTTGTGTTACCTCGTGGATCTCCACCAGAGGGTCAGTGGGGATTCTTCCCTCCCGGTCTCTTCAGGCTGTATGCTCCTTGTCGCCTCCCCCGCCATCTGCCAGTGGGGGTTGTCCGATCTCCTTCCTCCTCGGCCCCTTTGTGTCGGTGCAGGTCCATTTTTGTCGTTAGTATTCACTGCAGGGCTCCCGTATTTCTTTTGCCATTCTTCACAGTCTCTCTTCCAATGGCCTTCATTTTTGCAGTACGCACACTGATTCTTTCCCAAAGGGGGGTCTTGTTCCCCCTCCTCTTCGCGGTCTGCCATTGTCTTGGCTCCTTCCCGTCCGCGTGTCCTCGAGAGCGGCGGCTAACAGTCACTTTCTCCTTCATGTCTCTACTTGCTTCTCTCTTTTCTCTTCCACTTCTCTATTTCCACATACCTGGTCTGCTATAGCTTTTAACTGGCTGAGGCTCATGCCCTCAAAGCCTTCGGCCTTCTGCAGCTTCTTTCGGATGTCGGGTCTCTATTATTAAGTTCCTGGTTGCAGGGACGGGCCCTTTTCTTCTCTTCCTGATCCCTGTTCCCATACATCTCAAAATACGATGAGTCATTAGTGAGAAGTTCCAACACTGCTTGTAGTCGGATAATATGATTTAACATATAGATTGGAGTTCTATATCCATAAGAACCATCTTCAGCCCAAGTGGCAGGGCCAGAAGCTGCAAAACATTGCTTCCTTCATACTTGTAAGTTTGGCATTGGGTTAATTCAATAAAGTAAACCTGGATCTGCAGGCAAGGATCCAGGGGGGGCGCTTTAGGTGTGCAGGAGTGATGATCAAACCCTTGGAAGCCTTGTATCAATTGCATTGCAAACACTAAGAACATATGGTAATAGCCAGAGCCCAGCCCCCACCAGTGGTCAAAGAACATAATTGCAATATATATATATATATATATATGGGTGTGTGTGTGTGTGGGCCACTACTTTATCATTTGGGCCGACTCATATTTGCTCTTGTTCCTAATCTTGCATAGTGGCCCCTTCTCTTGCCCACAACTTCCAATAATCCTTATCTTGCGCCTGCCACTGAATCAAAATTTTTAATATTAAGTCTTTGTTTTCTCCGTTTTTTTTTTTTTTTTTTTACAAACGGCATCCTGTAATTCCCACAGTCAGCGCTGCACATGCTTGGCTGTCTTATCTTGCCAGTTCCTTAAAACAGGGAGTAGCTCTGCATATTTAACTACTGCTAGCCAAAGAAGCAACAAGAAAAACTTTAACAAAGAACCCATTCTTAATCATTTCTCTAAATTTCCCAGAGACAGCTTCAAAATAAACTGTGTCAGCAAAAGAGAGTTCATACTTTATCATGCGTTCCAATGTAACTTTTAAATAACAGATAATATATATGAGACAAGCATTGAAACGCACAGCCATATTGAATGCACTACGCACTGGCTCAACGTCTTTTTTTTTTTTTTTCCTCTGGCTCGATTCCCTCCTCTCTCCTGTAATTATCTCTGCCGTTAACCCTTAACTGCCATCAAGTTCTAAACTTCAACACCAGTAAATGCATTCTCAGTAATCAAATCAGTATTTTAACTTAACACTGTACATTAATTTGTTGTATAGTAGTCTTGTGCAGCATCTGTAAACCAAAATCTCTTCTTATTAGGGTTTAAAACAATTAAAACAATTAAAAAAATCCCTGGTACATGTGCTTGCAATTCACAGATAGCAGTTACATACATTACAATCCTTAATTAATAATGGGGACTTCCAGTTCCCCATTTTGTGCGCCTGAGCCACCATTACGAGGGCGGCTCCCTCCACTAACTTCTTTGCCCACGACGGAGGATTCTCAATAACTGCAATCCAAGCAGTTATGTACGGTATATCCTCAGGGCAACCCGGATTCCCTTCTTCACTAACTATTTTCTGGACCCTCGTGGCCGTTTGGAAATTGAAAGTCCCTACCGGAGGCCAGTTTACACACAAACTGGGCCACCTATGGGTACATCGTTGAATCATTCCGGGTTTAGTACATTTATGTCTATCGAACACTTCACTATAGTGTTCCGTCATGACTTTTAATGGAGTCGAACCGCCCCCTCCCATTAGGATAGAATTCACAGACAGAGGAGGGAAGGGAAGACGGATAGGTAAGGGGTCCGTACCCGTCAGACACAAAAGGGTCACAATCGCCCCGACTAGGACGCGGTCAGCCCGGCCTAGAACTGCGAGGCCATTCACTCTCTTTCACACAACAAGAAACCTATTCCCACTATCGTACGCGTTACTTCTTTTTCCTCTTTTTATGCGCGTGGCTTTCGGAATGCAATTCCTACCAAACCACCGCTTGGGGTGTGATCAAAGCCCCCTCGGTCCCCTCACGGATGGACCGGTTATTTGCTACTCTTTTAGCTATTCTTCACTTTTCCCATCATTCCCATAATACTCGCCTGCAGGGTTCTTCCGAACGTCATGAAAGCCTTCTTCCCGGATCACCAGCCCAAAGGTCTCAGAGGATCTCCGTGGAATGACCCCCTCAGATACCTGATCACTGAACTCAGCGGTGGCCACTCACCAGGCAAGTCTGGGGGATCACTCCGCCACAAAATCCCCTGGACCAACTGGGGGGCTAAAATAGCGTCCCCGGTACCTCCTGGCTGGCTCGCCAAATGTAACCGTCTCTTTTTAGTCAGTAAGGAGGTCCAGACAACTGATCCGTAAAGATAGACTTTTATTGCCAGCAAGATGCAGCTAAGACAAAGGCTCAGTACAACTGCATGCCCCTCCCCTTCAGGAGCAGACTCTTATGCACTTTACAGTTCTTATCTTTTACACATGCGTTCTAAGCATTGCTGAGCAAGCATATTCCAGCTGAAGGGGCTACTGACCCCCTCCCTAGACACCCTGGAACTTTCGTGAAACTTCTCCCATGTTCTGCAGGAGAGGCTGCTGGGACTTGCAGTTCTGGAAAGGAATTCGCGAGTCTGCAGTAATACAGCCCATCACATAATACATCCATTGTTCTAATCTAGGTTACAGCAGTGAAAGCTTATCAGAGAATAAGAACAGCGAAGCCAAAAAAAATGAAAATGTGCAATGTGCTGACAGAGAGTTTCTCAATGTCCTAATTACAGCTGTATTGCAGACTGTAAGTAAACCCGTCATGAAGCAGGGAATTCTGGTACATGAAGTCCTTTGTCAGGTTGAAGCGTTCAGACCCCTTCAATAGTACAGAGAGACATTGAAAAAAGTTATGATTCCTATTCTTTTACAAGCAATCACTGTTAGGGGTTGCTACATTTAATGCAACCCCTCCCCCAAGCTTTTTTTCTTGCAAATCCAAATTGATTTTATTAAATTGTATAGTAGAATTAATTCTAAATTTTTCCTGTGTGCCAGATTTTAATATTTTCCAGATTAACAGCCTTCCTGCCATGAGAGATGTGAAGATGAACACTTTGCAGCTTATTTTCTTTTTCATTTTAAACAGAATTCTGATTTTTGTTTTCTACTGGATCGATCCAAAATTTTTTTTTCACATTTTCCAAACTTTTTTTTTAACATTTTTCAAATATTTTTTTCACACATCTTTTTGATTTTTGATCTTTGATCTAATTTTATTTCTGATATATCTTGATATGAATTTTGAGCTCCAATTATGTGTTATCTGTTATCTGTTTGATGTTAAAAAGATGAATATTTGTAGGATGGATGAATATGTGTCAGTCTTGTGTAACATATGTTTAATGTAATGTCTGAAATACTTGTTGTTTGTGGTTCAGCGTACTGCAATTGACTTTTCCTTCACATGATTAATTTGAATTTATGCTATTTTACTATATTAGGAACACATATCACATTTAGGCCTTGATGAATGAAAAGAACATTTTTCCAAACATTTTCCAACCACTTTTTGGTTTACTTTTTTTAGTTCAAAAATATGTGTTCATTGTGGGGTAGATTTTTAAAAAGTGCGCCTTCGCGTACTTTTGTTGGCACACCAAGCGCAAACAAAAGTACGCTGGATTTTAGTAGATACGCGCGTAGCCGCGCGTATCTGCTAAAATCCTGGATCGGAAAACGCACGCAAGGCTGCCAATTTTGGGCAGCCGGCTCGCGCCGAGCCGTGCAGCCTGTCTCCGTTCCCTCAGAGGCCGCTCCGAAATCGGAGCGGCCTTGGAGGGAACTCCCTTTCGCCCTCCCCTCACCTTCCCCTCCCTTCCTCTACCTAACCCACCCCCTCGGCCCTATCTAAACCCCCCCCCCCCCCACCTTTATCCCTGGATTTACGCCTCCCGGAGGGAGATGTAAATCCACGCGCGCCAGCGGGCTGCTGGCGCGCGGAGACGCAATCCAGGGGCGGTTCCGGAGGGCCACGCCCCGGCCCAAAACCATGCCCCCGGGACCGCTCCCGAAACACCGCGTCCCGCCCCCAAAACGCCGCGCCGATCGGCCCCGCCCCCGACACACCCCCGACACGCCCCCCTCGAAAAACCCCGGGACTTACGCGAGTCCCGGGGCTCTGCGCGCGCCGGCAGGCCTATGGAAAATAGGCGCGCCGGCGCGCAAGGCCCTGCTAGAGTAAATCCGGGCGGATTTACGCGAGCAGGGCTTTTAAAATCCGCCCCTGTTTGTCTTCTGTCTTTTGTGCTATGTGTATGTCCTGACACCTGAACATGCTGTGAGTGAAATATATGTTTTTATGTAATTGTCTATACACTTAACTTGTGACAGAGAGGTATATAGATGAGACCTTCAGGGACATAGTAGTCAAGTCCCAACTTCAGACTGGCAGCCCTGGTGCTGCCTTGGAGGAAGAAGGTCTCATAATGGGAGAACACCAACCAGGTGTAGCAGGAAAGGATCCTGTAGCAAGGACCTGCTCTCTAGGTGATGCATTGTCCTTTCGCACTGAGGATATCTCCCCAAGGCCTACTGCCCAGGAGGGAAGGGTTAGGTCGGCCGTCATAGTTGGTGATTCGATTATTAGGAATGTAGATAGCTGGGTGGCTGGTGGGCGTGAGGATCGCCTGGTAACATGCCTACCTGGTGCGAAGGTGGCGGACCTCACGTGTCACCTAGATAGGATTTTAGACAGTGCTGGGGAGGAGCCGGCTGTCGTGGTACACGTGGGCACCAACGACATAGGAAAATGTGGGAGGGAGGTTCTGGAAGCCAAATTTAGGCTCTTAGGTAGAATTTAGGCTCTTAGGTAGAAAGATTAAATCCAGAACCTCCAGGGTAGCATTCTCTGAAATGCTCCCTGTTCCACGCGCAGGTCACCAGAGGCAGGCAGAGCTCCAGAGTCTCAATGCGTGGATGAGACGATGGTGCAAGGAAGAGGGATTCAGTTTTGTTAGGAACTGGGGAACCTTTTGGGGAAGGGGGAGTCTCTTCCGAAGGGATGGGCTCCACCTTAACCAGGGTGGAACCAGACTGCTGGTGCTAACCTTTAAAAAGGAGATAGAGCAGCTTTTAAACTAGAACAAAGGGGAAAGCCGACAGTCGCTCAGCAGCGCATGGTTCGGAGAGAGGTATCTTTAAAGGATACTAATGATGCATTAGAATTAGGGCATCCCAACAGTGAGGTTCCAATAATTAGAAAAGTAGTCCAAGTGCCTGTAACTAAAAACTCACCTGACCTAAAAAATTCTAACTTATCCCTTTCAATTAAAAAGCAGAATGAAAATACAAACAAAAAACAAACTTTGAAATGTTTGTATGCTAATGCCAGAAGTCTAAGAAGTAAGATGGGAGAATTAGAATGTATAGCAGTAAATGATGACATAGACTTAATTGGCATCTCAGAGACATGGTGGAAAGAGGATAACCAATGGGACAGTTCTATACCGGGGTACAAATTATATCGCAATGACAGAGAGGAGAAGTCGGGAGGAGGTGTGGCGCTTTATGTCCGGGATGGCATAGAGTCCAACAGGATAAACATCCTGCATGAGACTAAATACAAAATTGAATCTTTATGGGTAGAAATCCCTTGTGTGTCAGGGAAGACTACAGTGATAGGGGTATACTACCGTCCACCTGGTCAAGATGGTGAGATGGACAGTGAAATGCTAAGAGAAATTAGGGAAGCTAACCAAATTGGTAGTGCAGTAATAATGGGAGACTTCAATTACCTGTAACATATAAGGGAAACCGAATAGTGATTTAGATTGTAGCCTATAGTGACGGTGTCAGCAAGCCTGACGTTGTGATTCAAACCCAAATCCAACCGGACTTCTAATCATTCACCGTCACTTAAAATTCTTTTAATTATTTATTTGAAAAGATTTTTTGTTGTTTTTTTCTTTTTCTTTAACTTTAAAACATGAGCTTCCACTCTATTAATAGTGTTGTTCACTCCATTGGTAATATTTTACACTCCGTTGTCATTGTATGAATAAGAGGTGACTAGCACTCTCTCAGACTGATATTTGGAAAAACGCCCAACACGGCCGATGTTTCGCTTGACAAAGCTTCCTCAGGGGCATATAGACGAGCATCAACTTAGGAGTGTTTATCGTTTCAAAATGGACCTGGCGTCTCAGCCATTCTTCTACGTCGCCTGGCGTCTCAGCCAGGTCCATTTTGAAACGATAAACGATAAACACTCCTAAGTTTGAATCACAACGTCAGGCTTGCTGACACCGTCACTATTCGGTTTCCCTTATATGTTATAGTTCTCCCATCGGGTTACTGTGTTGACTCTTTTTGATATAATTTTGTTAGACTTCAATTACCCCAATATAGACTGGGTAAATGTATCATCGGGTCACGCTAGAGAGATAACGTTCCTGGATGGAATAAATGTCTTACATTTATGGAGCAATTGGTTCAGGAACCGACGAGAGAGGGAGCAATTTTAGATCTAATTCTCAGTGGAGCACAGGACTTGGTGAGAGAGGTAACGGTGGTGGGGCCGCTTGGCAATAGTGATCATAATATGATCAAATTTGATTTAATGACTGGAAAAGGAACAGTGTGCAAATCCAAGGCTCTCGTGCTAAACTTTCAAAAGGGAAACTTTGATAAAATGAGAAAAATTGTTAGAAAAAAACTGAAAGGAGCAGCTACAAAAGTAAAAAATGTCCAAGAGGCGTGGTCATTGTTAAAAAATACCATTCTAGAAGCACAGTCCAGATGTATTCCACACATTAAAAAAGGTGGAAAGAAGGCAAAACGATTACCGACATGGTTAAAAGGGGAGGTGAAAGAAGCTATTTTAGCCAAAAGATCTTCATTCAAAAATTGGAAGAAGGTTCCAACAGAAGAAAATAGGATAAAGCATAAACATTGGCAAGTTAAATGTAAGACATTGATAAGACAGGCTAAGAGAGAATTTGAAAAGAAGTTGGCTGTAGAGGCAAAAACTCACAGTAAAAACTTTTTTAAATATATCCGAAGCAGAAAGCCTGTGAGGGAGTCAGTTGGACCGTTAGATGATCGAGGGGTTAAAGGGGCACTTAGAGAAGATAAGGCCATCGCGGAAAGATTAAATGATTTCTTTGCTTCGGTGTTTCCTGAAGAGGATGTTGGGGAGGTACCCGTAATGGAGAAGGTTTTCATGGGTAATGATTCAGATGGACTGAATCAAATCACGGTGAACCTAGAAGATGTGGTAGGCCTGATTGACAAACTGAAGAGTAGTAAATCACCTGGACCGGATGGTATACACCCCAGAGTTCTGAAGGAATTAAAAAATGAAATTTCAGACCGATTAGTAAAAATTTGTAACTTATCATTAAAATCATCCATTGTACCTGAAGACTGGAGGATAGCAAATGTAACCCCAATATTTAAAAAGGGCTCCAGGGGCGATCCGGGAAACTACAGACCGGTTAGCCTGACTTCAGTGCCAGGAAAAATAGTGGAAAGTGTTCTAAACATCAAAATCACAGAACATATAGAAAGACATGGTTTAATGGAACAAAGTCAGCATGGCTTTACCCAGGGCAAGTCTTGCCTCACAAATCTGCTTCACTTTTTTGAAGGAGTTAATAAACATGTGGATAAAAGTCAACCGGTAGATATAGTATACTTGGATTTTCAGAAGGCGTTTGACAAAGTTCTTCATGAGAGGCTTCTAGGAAAAGTAAGAAGTCATGGGATAGGTGGCGATGTCCTTTCATGGATTGCAAACTGGCTAAAAGACAGGAAACAGAGAGTAGGATTAAATGGGCAATTTTCTCAGTGGAAGGGAGTGGACAGTGGAGTGCCTCAGGGATCTGTATTGGGACCCTTACTGTTCAATATATTTATAAATGATCTGGAAAGAAATACGACGAGTGAGATAATCAAATTTGCAGATGACACAAAATTGTTCAGAGTAGTTAAATCACAAGCAGATTGTGATAAATTGCAGGAAGACCTTGTGAGACTGGAAAATTGGGCATCCAAATGGCAGATGAAATTTAATGTGGATAAGTGCAAGGTGATGCATATAGGGAAAAATAACCCATGCTATAATTACACAATGTTGGGTTCCATATTAGGTGCTACAACCCAAGAAAGAGATCTAGGTATCATAGTGGATAACACATTGAAATCGTCGGTGCAGTGTGCTGCGGCAGTCAAAAAAGCAAACAGAATGTTGGGAATTATTAGAAAAGGAATGATGAATAAAACGGAAAATGTCATAATGCCTCTGTATCGCTCCATGGTGAGACCGCACCTTGAATACTGTGTACAATTCTGGTCGCCACATCTCAAAAAAGATATAATTGTGATGGAGAAGGTACAGAGAAGGGCTACCAAAATGATAAAGGGAATGGAACAACTCCCCTATGAGGAAAGACTAAAGAGGTTAGGACTATTCAGCTTGGAGAAGAGACAACTGAGGGGGGATATGATAGAGGTGTTTAAAATCATGAGAGGTCTAGAATGGGTAGATGTGAATAGGTTATTTACTCTTTCGGATAGTAGAAAGACTAGGGGGCACTCCATGAAGTTAGCATGGGGCACATTTAAAACTAATCGGAGAAAGTTCTTTTTTACTAAACGCACAATTAAACTCTGGAATTTGTTGCCAGAGGATGTGGTTAGTGCAGTTAGTATAGCTGTGTTTAAAAAAGGATTGAATAAGTTCTTGGAGAAGAAGTCCATTACCTGCTATTAAATTCACTTAGAGAATAGCCACTGCCATTAGCAATGGTAACATGGAATAGACTTAGTTTTTAGATACTTGCCAGGTTCTTATGGCCTGGATTGGCCACTGTTGGAAACAGGATGCTGGGCTTGATGGACCCTTGGTCTGACCCAGTATGGCATTTTCTTATGTTCTTATGTTTCTGTTACTTTTTTGACTCTTTTTAGAATGTGCTGCAAACTTAACTCCAGCTGTAATCAGGGGTTAACTTTCTAGTGCAAAATAAGGTCTACTGCCCAGATGCAGTCTCTCTACAAAACGGAGTATTGCTTAATGTCCTCATCAACATGGGATTTCCCTGCGAGAGCGCTAAGCAGTACTGCTGTTTGGAAATGTGTTTTCTGCATGCAAAAATCCTTGCTGCATTGCCATTAACTTTTATTTATTTATTTATTTATAACTTTTTATATACCGGAGTTCAACTAACAAAGTTAATTATCACTTCGGTTTACATTGCAACCAGCTAAAATAACAGAGACAAAGTCTTGTTTTACAATAAACAGGGTAGAAGTAACCTGGATAACTCAGTGAACAGGGTAGAAATAATCTGGAAAAGAACATATTCTGAACAATATAATAAGGGAAGAGCAGTTGTTGAGAATCGGGTCTGTATAACTAGTGCGGGAAAAACAGGGAAGATAAATAGGGGAGCACTATGAAGGTCTAAAGTTGGATAGTGTCCTTAAGGTGCGGATAAAGCCAAGGCTGAAGTGAGTGGTTATGGGAAGGCTTGTTCAAACAACAAAGTCTTCAGTCTCTTCTTAAAGGAGATTGGACATTGTTCCAGCCTCAGATCAGGAGGGAGCAGGTTCCATTGCTTGGGGCCCGAGGCGGATATAGCTCTCTTACTGAAGGAGGTCTTGATGGTGGGTGTTTTAAGAGATCTTCTCTGGGCAAGTCTGATTGGACGGACCGAGGTGTGGAGTTGCAAAGGTACTGAAAGATCTAGAGGAGTGATGTTGTGTATGGCTTTGTGGGTGACTGTTAATAGTTTGTGAAGGATTCTAAACTTTATTGGTAACCAATGTAGATTCTTTAAAATTGGAGTTATATGGTCCATCTTTTTGGATTTTGTATGGATCCTGGCAGTGGCGTTTTGTAGAAGCTGGAGAGGTCTGAGTGAGACATCAGGCAGGCCGTGAAGAAGTGAATTACAATAGTCAATTTTGGAAAATATAATGGCTTGTAGAACTGACCTAAAATCGTAGAAATGGAGAAGGGGTCTTAGGCGTTTCAGAACTTGTAGTTTGAAATAACAAAATAACTTTTGCCCACAGAATGTGTTTTGAAGTGCATGCAGAAAGGTGTGTTTAAATGAATGCGCCTTTCTGCATAGGCCTGCAAGTGGAGGTCCTCGCATGTAAAGAAATATAGATCTTACTGACAGTTTTCCAATGTGTCTCGCAATCTCTCTCTTGCCAAGTTGGCAAGAGATCTCCTGGAACACACAGCTGTCGATGTTCCTCTGTTAGGAAAGGAAGAAGGGGCATCCAAAGTCTTACTCCCAGGTCTTCTAACCAAACTGTCTTTCAAAAAATTTGTCTGAAAAACAAGAAGATGCCACAGTGGCTCCCTACCATTCCTATGCTTCCTAGGAAGGTCACAGTGGAGTAGGTGTTCCTTCTGCTGATACCCCCAGGGGAAGGGTCACCATGCTCAAACCCCAAGCAATGTCTAGGGATCTCACAAGCTTTTGACAATGAGAAATCTCTGTAATCTCCAAATAAACTGCGATAGAAACCCTGCCAGCCAGTGAGTGGACTAGAAGGGCAGATCCCCCACTTTTGCCCAGGGTAGTGTGGTTGTCTTAGAGTTAACTATTTAAAGGGAAAGAAGGAGGGCAGCTTAGAGGGTTGGGTGTGGTGCATAGAGAGAGAGGAATTCATGCATCATTAGCTGTAGATGTCTTCATTAGACACCAAAGGAGGACATGAGAAGATCATGCAGTACAATACCAATCTACACATCCATGTCCAAGGAGACCAATGAAGACACCAAGCACACCAGTAGGAGACCTATACTTAAATATTTAAGGAAAAAGAGAAGAAAATTAGATGTGGGCCTTTGTAGCCCCTAAAGAATTGCAACTATGTAGCTGGGGAGAGGGCAGAGAATGAACACTTTCCTAAATATTTACACTCATACACAACTTAGATGCCAAAATACTTTTCTGTTTACTTATCCCAGTGATCCCTCACCTCCAGCCTCCTGCAATGCTCAGTCCTCAGCCTTTTTAATTCCAGCAGAGCTCAATAAGCACTGTAGGGCAAAGGCTAACTGCGAGCTGCTGGAGGCTGCGGATTAGGGTCACCCATGTAAGAAGGAGGGTAGACAGAATTGGACTCCCTCTCTCTAGCTCCATCCTCCTTTCTGCTCTGGTGATCCTTGTCCTCCATGTCAAGGTCCACAACCTCCCACCACACTAACTTTCTTGGTCTTCTCCTCATCCTCACTCTGCTTCCCTTGGACCGCTTCATTCACTTTCCCCCTGGGTCAGATGTGTCCATACACAATACAGGTCGGAACCTAAAGGCAACTATTAAGTGGGACAGGCCCAGTGCTCTTTCATCTCTAGGAGTAAAATCCCTCCCCCTCCCCAGTATTCTACCTCTGTCCACCGATCTTTAATCTAAAGCCATGCCATTCCCTCTTTTACTCTCTTGCAACTTCCTCCATCCTAGTATGGTCACCAGAGGTGGTGGAGGGAGTGCAGGAAGCCAGTATGCTAAGCAGCAACTTGGCCAGGAAACTGACACACACAGTAGTGCCTGAAGTAGTGGGAAAACAGACAATGAACTTATGTCTCTTCAGTTTTGGCCATTACACTTCATGGCCTTATCAACTTTCACACTACATAACTCCCCAACTTGGCTCATGTGGCTATACTGTCTCTAGATAAGCAGCTCCAACACACTCATCTCTGCTGTGCCTTCCTATAGAAGTCAGAACGAATCCTCCAAATTCAATACAAAGATGCATAATATTCCTTAAAAATCTTACCTATCTCTGGAACTATCTGCTGTTCCTGATAAACTATCTGAATTATGAAGCTTTTCATTTATACATTTTTAATCATCCTAGTGAGAAGTTTACCAGCTTTACTTTCCCAATGATATAAATTGTGAAGTAGAAATGTTAAGTTCTTATGTAAGTAAATAATAATTATTATTATGTAAATCATTAAGTTCATGTTTAATTTTGGTCATCTCATTTTTATATCCTTTCTTAGATATTTTACATGAGTATATTTCAGGTCCTGTAATTGTTGTATATAAATATGCTATTTCCTAGCGTGTAGCAGATGGACTCAGAACCAATGGGTATAGTGTACTCGTGCTAGCAGTTGGAGACAGATCAGATTTCAATCTGACGTCAGCCCCTAGTACATATACCCCTGCAGGAAGTGCAGATCCTCAGTATTTTCCGTCTCCAAAGCAGTTAGGAGCTATCTCACGCTCGCTGAGCGTTCTACCAAAATTTTAAAGAAAATTCCTACCTGAAGACGAGCCCCGCACTCCTGCGGTGATACCCTCGGGTCCCTCCCCCAGTTGAGTTTCCCGAGGTGATTTCCGTGGTCCCTCGGAGGTAAGAGCCTCGGTCCAGTGGCCGAATCGCGGCAGGGACCTAGCCCCCGAGTGAGAAGGGCTCGGGCGCGGCATAGAGGCAGCCTCGGTCCAGAGCCGTTCGCGGCGAGGACTTAGCCCCCGAGTGAGATGAGTTCGGGCGCGGCTTAGAGGCAGCGGGTGCACCCTCAAAAGCAGCGGTGAAGGTAGTTGCCCTCTCCCCCCGCAGCCGGAGACCGCCCGGGACGAGACCGGGAAGCGCCGAAGATAAGGTAAGGTAGAAATCTTTACTTGTGCCGGTCTCCGAGGATTGAGGACGAGCGCAGGCCATCGGCCGAAGCCAGTGCCACCGGGTTGATCCGCCCTAGCAGGGCCAGACCCCGGCATTTCCAAGGGCTTCCCACGTGGAGACCCTCCGAGGTAGTCGCCATCTTGCCCGCATGGTCGCCGTCGCCATCTTGGCTTAATCTCGCCATTCTCATCGCCGACGGCCGAGCGCACAAAATTACCTGTGCGCACAAACCTACTTCTGCACCTAAGTTACACGCACAAGAACACTCAGACGCATAAGCGGCACGCGCAAGTCCCGGTCGCACGGACTACGCGCACTCGACTACCGGCGCGCACATCCGGGGTTAAGCGCACAGATACGCGCACAACCCGATTTAAGTGCACTAATACGCGCTCAAGTCCACGCACGCGACCAGGCGCTCCGGAGCGAAACATGTACGCGCAGGCAACCTTGACGCCGCCAAGATCTGAAGTAAAAACCCTAGGCCTCTGCTCAGCATGCCACCTCAGGGCCGCCCAGAGCCAGGAAGCCGACGCCCTATGTACCCAATGCGAGGAGGCCCTGGGAGATCCACCACAAGCTCAGACTCGCCCAGGGCCGGGGACTAGCTCTTCAGGGGGCTCCCTGGAGCTAGCAACCCCCAGCGGGACCCCCTCCCAGCCGGAGGCTCCCAGGGAAACAGCGCCACTCAATGTGGACCCCTCGTCTATTTCTTGGGTGGAACTCTTTAAGGGGATTCATGCCTTTGTCCGAATGCAAACGGATTCCCGGGCGGACCAACCACATACGTCGCAGGAGGACCCCTATGCCCCAGGCCCCTCAAGACCCAGGCATAGGCCCTTACCGCCAAGTAGTCCTACCTTCGAGGGCATGGACTTCTCAGAAGACGAAGCCAAACCTCTAGAAGAAGGAGAACTCCCCCTGGGGACAGAACCCCACCGAACCATGAGGCAGTTCTTCACAAGGGAGGAGCTCCCGGACCTGGTCTCTCAATGCCTGGCAGAACTAGCGATCCCGGTTTCAGAATCCCAGGAGGATCCTGAGGAGAACCCATTTCTGGAAGGCCTTTGACAGACCTCCCGTCATTTCCCGCTCTTGCGAGCTGCGCAACAGCTTATTGACCTGGAATGGAACACCCCAGAGTCTGCCTTTAAAGGGGGAAGGGCCTTGGCCAGTTTGTACCCCCTGGACCCAGCAACCAAAGACATGCTCGCTTGCCCAAGAGTGGACGCCATGGTCTGCGCAGTCTCCAAGCGCACCACCATCCCGGTGGAGGGAGGAGCAGCCCTCAAGGACACGCATGACCAACGGCTGGAAGCTATGCTTAAGCAGTCATTTGACATGGCCGCTATGTCTCTTCAGATTGCTGCCTGCTGCACCGTGGTGACACGTGCCTGCTTATCCCAGGCCAGGAATGGCACACCGGGAGATATCCTTGACCCAGCGCTATCCTTTCTAACGGACGCAGCCTCAGACCTCGTACGCACAGCGGCCAGAGGAGTATCATCGGCGGTGGCGGACATGAGATAGCTGTGGCTCAGAAGCTGGTCGGCTGACCCATCTTCCACAACACGCCTCACAAGAATGCCATTCAAAGGATCACTTCTGTTCGGCAGCGATTTAGAAAAGATGGCGGGCAAATGGGGCGAATCCCCAGTACCGCGCCTTCCGGAAGACAAGTCAAGGAGAGTCCAGCGACAGCCTTCCAGAACCTCCAGGGGCAGAAGCTCGCAGCGCTTCAACCCATACAGGAGCAGCTACCAGGCGCCCCACCCTCCGGGCAGGATCCAGTCCTTTTGGAGCAAGCACAACAAGAGGGGAAACAGCTCGGGCTCAGGGCCCAGCCGCGCTCCGCAATGAGAATCAGCCGACCCATCCAAGGGAAGCCATAGGGGGCAGACTGGCCCTATTCTACCAAAGATGGGTCGAGATAACTTCAGACAAGTGGGTCCTAGCCATCATCCGGGAAGGGTACTACCTGGACTTCATACGCACCCCCCCGGACAAGTTTGTGGAGTCTCCCTGCCACGACCCCACCAAAAAGGCGGCAGTGGAAGTTACACTGGCCAGGCTACTGATCCTCGAGGCCATAACTCCGGTACCTCCTCAGGAGATAAACTCTGGTCATTATTCCATATATTTTCTCGTTCCCAAGAAAGAGGGAACGTTCCGACCAATCCTGGACCTCAAATCCGTAAACCGATACCTGAAGGTCTCCCGCTTCTGCATGGAAACCCTGAGATCCGTAATAAAGGCAATACAGCCGGGAGAGTTCCTCACCTCCCTGGACCTGTCAGAGGCGTACCTGCACATCCCATTTCATCAGGAACACCAGCGTTACCTAAGTTTCAAGATCCTGGGCCATCACTACCAGTTCCGGGCCCTACTCTTCGGGCTAGCCACAGCACCACGGACGTTCACCAAGGTGAGAGTGGTAGTAGCGGCAATACTGCGGAAGGAAGGAGTCCTCGTACATCCTTACTTGGACGACTGGCTGATCAGGGCAAAGTCACCAGAGGAAAGCATCCAATCAACCAACAGAGTCAAGTCTCTATTGGAGAGCCTCGGATGGGTGGTCAACACGAACAAGAGTTCCCTGCAGCCCTCACAATCGTTGGAGTACCTGGGGGTCCACTTCGACACCAAGGAAGACAAAGTCAGCCCGACTCCCACAAGGAGATCAAAGCTGTGGAACCGGTTGCAATCCTTGATGAGTGACCCTCGCCCCTCAGCATGGGATTACCTGCAGGCCCTAGGGCTGATGGCATCCACACTGGAAGTGGTCCCCTCGGTGAGGGCCCACATGAGGCCTCTACAACACTCACTGCTGTCCCGTTGGAACCCACGGTCGCACAATTACACCGTACGCTTACCTCTCCCAGGTACAGTCCGGACCAAACTATGCTGGTGGCTGCAGCCCAGCCACATGAACAGAGGCTCAAGACTGTCATCCCCAACCTGGACTCTGCTAATGACAGACGCCAGTCTATGGGGATGGGGAGCACACTGCGAGGAACTAACCGCCCAAGGGCAGTGGAATGCAGAAGAGGCAGGATGGAACATCAATCGCCTAGAAGCGCGGGCAGTCAGACTCACCTGCCTGCGGTTCGCTCAAAGACTCCGAGGCAAAGCGGTCAGAGTGATGTCATACAACGCCACAACGGTTGCCTACATCAACAGGCAAGGGGGAACCAGAAGCCAACAGGTGTCACTGGAGATAAACCCACTGATGGCATGGGCGGAAGCAAATCTACAGGAGATCTCCGCCGCCCACATCGCCGGGAAGGACAACATCATGGTGGACTTCCTCAGCAGAGAAAGTCTAGACCCAGGAGAATGGAAGCTATCTCCTGCAGCCTTCCGGATGATAGTAAACCGGTGGGGAACACCGGAAATGGACCTTCTGGCGAACAGAACCAACGCCCAAGTACCCAGATACTTCAGCCGCAAGTGGGACCTACAATCCCAAGGGATCGATGCCCTGGTGCAAACCTGGCCACAGGGCACCCTACTATACACCTTCCCGCCGTGGCCCCTTTTGGGCGCAATGATTCACAAGATACAGCTACACAAGGGACTAGTTCTTCTGGCCAAGAAGACCGTGGTACGCAGACATGAGAAGACTGCTGGCAGGGAACCCTCTACCCCCGCCCCCTCTCAGAAACCTGCTACAACAAGGTCCGATCGTCCACGAGGACCCGACTCAATTCTCTCTTATGGTCTGGCCATTGAGAGGGCTCGCCTGAAGAAGAGTGGATACGCGGAGGCGGTAATAAACACCCTCCTCCGAGCACGCAAGTTCTCCACATCGCTAACATACATAAGGATCTGGAGAATATTTGAGGCCTGGTGCGAAGATCACGACATCAAGGCACGCTCACTTAAAGTTCCCGTGATGCTGGAGTTCCTACAGAGCGGACTTCAGAAAGGACTGACCCTCAATTCCATCAAGGTACAGGTGGCAGCACTGGCATGCTTCGGCACCAGGGATGACAGTGATAGCCTAGCCTCTCACCCGGATGTGTCACATTTCCTGAGAGGAGTCAAACACATTCGCCCACCGCTGAAGTGGCCGGTACCTCTGTGGAACCTCAACCTCATCCTGAACTTCTTATCTGAATCCACCTTCAGACCTCTTCGAGGCCTATCACTCCGTCAGCTGATAGTGAAGATTGTCTTCCTCCTGGCAGTTTGCTCAGCGTGACGCATCTCTGAACTACAAGCACTGTCTTGTCGCAAGCCCTTCCTTAGGTTCACCCTAGGATCCATCCAGCTGCGCACGGTACCGTCATTCCTTCCCAAAGTGGTCTCCCACTTCCATCTGAACCAGACCATCTCGCTCCCCTCGGCGGGAGCCCTGGAGGATTTGGAAGAAATCCGTAACCTGCGTCACCTCAACGTTGGCAGAATCCTCTCCAGATACCTGGAAATGTCAGAACCCATATGGAAGACGGACCACCTTTTCGTCCTTCACAGCGGGAAAAGACTAGGGTAAGCAGCCTCGTGGGCAACCATAGCCCGCTGGATCAAGGAAGTTATCAAGGCGGCCTACGTAGAAGCAGGGAAACCTCCACCTCTACAGGTCAAGGCCCATTCAACCAGAGCCCAGGCAGCGTCCTGGGCAGAAACAAGAATGATGTCGCCTGCCGAGATCTGCAGGGTGGCGACATGGTCCTCCATCCATACCTTCTCCAGATTCTACCGTCTGGATGTTCAGGCTCGGGAGGACACGGCATTCGCAAGGGCAATACTAAGTGGGTCACAGGCAGCCTCCCACCCGGTTCGGAAGTAGCTTTTATACATCCCATTGGTTCTGAGTCCATCTGCTACACGCTAGGAAATGGAGAAATTACTTACCTGATAATTTCGTTTTCCTTAGTGTAGACAGATGGACTCAGCAGCCCGCCCTTGGCTGCCGTCACGCATGGTATTGCAAATGATTCAAGGGTAAGCCTCCTTTCATTTGCCTAGGTCTCCACCCCGCTGGGTGTCGACGCTTTCCGGTTGAGCTCCCTGGCGGTCTCCAGCTATACTCAATCGACCAGTTCAAATTATTCCAGTTAATCAAGTTATAACGTTTATATAGTTACGAAGTTATACAAGTTAATCAAATTAACCAAACGGTCAGTCAAACATATATCCACAATGCTTTGCAAGGAAGAATACTGAGGATCTGCACTTCCTGCAGGGGTATATGTACTAGGGGCTGACGTCAGATTGAAATCTGATCCGTCTCCAACTGCTAGCACGAGTACACTATACCCATTGGTTCTGAGTCCATCTGTCTACACTAAGGAAAACGAAATTATCAGGTAAGTAATTTCTCCATTTTTTTATTTCTTATATGATTTTGATGAGCTTGATATGCTGTAATACAACTGCATAGGACTGCTTTAGCTGCTTTCCAAAAAGTTATGGGACCAATTTTTTTAGATTATTATGTGACATGTTCCTTCCAAGCATCTCTCAAATAATTAAAACAGAGCAAGATTCTTTCTTCAAATCTATTGAAAAATTCAATTTGTACCCACATTATAGCATGAACTGAGAAAAGTATTTGTTTTATTTCACTCTTCACTATCTTAGTAAAGAAAAAAGATAAGAAAATATAATCCAGTCTGGTGTAATCATTATAAACTGCAGAATTAAAGGTGCAATTTATGGTCATCAGGTGTTGAGGATGCCACACATCAAACAAATGAATTTCCTTACATAGAAAATCTTCACCAATATCCTGTAAATTTTTCTTGTGCATCTTTAATGATTTACAATTAATATGAGGGTTGTCAAATATATTAAAATTATCCTCCATCACTAGCTTATACTCTTCCAACTGCACTAACAGGGTCATTCTTTATTGTGCAACGGGCCGTTATTGCGTGCATTAGGGTGTTATCGCACATGATAATGCCCTATCTCACGCGATACCGGTCACATCATGGTGGTAAAATGCAAATTAAGGGAAGGGGAGGAGTGTGGGTGGGGTTTGGGCAGTGTTAGGACCCAGTAGTGCTGCGAGCAATAATGTTTTACACATTATTGCCAGCAGCACCGCAGGAAATAACACCACCTTTTCCCGTGGCGCTACAGGGGCGATAATGTATGGCATGACTGCACCGTGGCAGGCAAAACTACAGCGCTGCGATGCGGCTGGCTGCACACTATCACTCCCCCGCCCCTTTTCTGGCCATGGCTCATCATTCTGCTATATTTATATTTGTTAAGATGTTACTGAAAAAATTTTGTGACTATTCATTAGGTACATATAAATTACAAAGAATAATAATTTTGGTCATACAATGTTCCCAGTACAATTTTAAATCTTCCATTCATAACAGTAAAATACATTTCCATTTTAAAAGGAGTGTTTATGAAAATAACTACTCCTCTTTGCTTTCCCATAGAAGATAAGAAAAAGAATTGTCCCACCTATTCACATTTGAATTTCTGGTGTTCATGATCATTCAAAGGGGTTTCCTGAGCAAAAGCAAAATTAGTTTTCAGTTTCCTAAATGTAAAAAGCATTTCCTTCCTCTTTATTGGGGATTGCAAACTATCAATGTTTAAAGTGCAAATAATCAAATTAGCCATAATATAATAAAAATATGATTTCAACTATCAGGCATAAGTCATTTCTGAAAAAGGAAACCTCCTATCCAGGACTTTCCAAAATTCTCAGCAATATTGCTATCACACAGTTTAATCGGTTGCTAGACTCTTTATATGAAATATTCCTCAACTGCTCTAACCATATAGATCATTCCACACATACACTATCCATATCCACATTTATACCCCTTCCTTCCCTGTCATAAAAAAAATCGTGATTTCACTCAGTAACCTTTAGAACCAAAAAAATCTTCTTTTCTTGCTTCTCTTCTCCACAGGCTCTAAAAGAATCTTTTTGTGCCAGCAGTAATTTAAATAAAGCAAAATTGCTTACCTGCAAAAGGTGTTATCCCAGGACAGCAGGATGTAGTCCTCACATATGGGTGATGTCACTGGATGGAGCCCTATCACAGAAAACTTTCTGTCAAAGTTTCTAGAAACTTTTGACTGGCACACTGAGCCCACTGAGTATGCCCAGCATGCCATGATCCCTCAAGCCTTAGATAGTTGTTGCATCTGCTTCCAGAGATTGCGTTGATACTGAGTCATATATAATTGATATGACGCTATCCTGGAGACAAGCATTGAACCTTGAAAAATCTTTCTGCCAAGAGTATCTAAGAACTTTTGTTCTTTGCCAGGAGGTGTTGATGAGTGGGGACTTATCCTCTTTGACTTCTTCTGGGTGGATTCTACCACCACAGATTGGTGTGGGAATTGGGTCTTTTGGTAACTTGGAATATGCTATACTAGATAGGTGGCATCCATCCTCTTGTTCACCGGTGGGATTGAACAGGGGTGCTCCCACAGCCTATGTTGCAGGTCAACAAGGACTTCATGGACTGGTATTGCTAAAACCTCTTTAGGAGGATCTACAAACTGCAAAACCTCCAGGGTCTTCTGCCTGGTGTCCTCTTCTGCCACTAGCTGAAAAGGAATGGTATCAGCCATCTCCTTTACAAAATTTGAAAAGGTGAGGTCCTCTGGAGATGACTTCCTCCTTTCTTCAGGTGGGGATGGCTCAGACAGTATATGTTCTGATGAGGAATCAGTGTCTCCCTCCTCCCAGGTGTCTGATAAAGGGAGTCATGGAGGAGTAGAGTGAGGTATGAACACAGGCATCGATGGCTTTTGCGGTGGCATCGATGAAGGAGAAAAAGGCATTGATGGAGACACCAGAATTCTCGCCTGAGAAATTCCAGATGGCCCTGGAATAGGTTCAGGCATGGGAGAAGCCCCGGAGGCATCATCTTCACTCACGGGAAATGGCATTTTCGGTGTCATTGGCTGTATCGGGAGAGCACCAATGAGGGCATCGAGCTTCGAAAGGATTGGTGCGAAGACTGAAAGATCTGGCGCCGGCAGCGGCATCAGTGCAGGCAGCAGTATTGGTGCCGGCATCGGTAATGGCATCGGCACAGGTATTGGCTCATATGGCGTCGATGGTTGATGGTCTCGGAGAGCATCTTTGACTGCCTGGCGGATAAAACCATCCAGTTCCTCCCATATAGCTGGTGAGGTCAGAGCAGCTATAGGGGTGGCAGAGAAGGCGGAACCAGCAATTCCACAGGTCCCTGTGGTGGCTCGGTACCTGGCACTGTTACCGGTGGGGATCGCGTTGGAGTGAGATGCATCAAGGGTTTCGATGGATCTTCCACTCGAGACCTTTTCGGTGATGGTTCTCTTGGCATCGACGGGGTTCCCGGAATCGATGCGACATCAGGTGATGACATCCGTCAATGACGATGGTGATGCTTCTCCCAATATTCGGTGCTTTTTTTCTCAAGCCCCAATGTAGATTTTACCAATGACCGGGATGGAGTCGGTAATAATCGGTCACTGGAGCCGTCAGGGCGATGCTTTCGGATGACTAACATTTTAGCCGCTCCAGCCGGAGACGACTGAGTCGATGTCGACGTCAATGGTATTAGTTGAATATGGAAGACTTGTTCCATCTTTCCTTGATGGGCTCGCCTGCCCTTGGCTGTCATTTCGGCACATTGTGGACAGGAGGAAACATTATGAGATTCGCCCAAGCACAGCACACACGCGACATGCGGGTCAGTGATAGACATAGGGGTAGATTTAAAAAGGTGCGTGTGGGAGTAGATTTGTTCAGGCAACCCGGTGCAAAGAAATCTACTCTACCGCATGCATGTTATAAAATACAGGGTCGGCATGTACAAGGCTGCGCAAAATCGGCAGCCTGCACGCACCGAGCTGCGCAGCCATCCTCCGTTCCCTCCGAGGCTTTCCTTCCAGCCCCCCTCACCTTCCCCTCCCTTCCCCTATCTAACCCACCCCCCAGCCCTAACTAATTCCCCCCCACCTTTATTTTACAAGTTATGCTGCCCGGCCAGCTGCCGGCACGCCATGTTCCAGTCCGGGGGCTGGTCTGGAGGTCGCAGCCATGCCCCTGGAATGCCCCTGGGCCGGAACCACCAACCCCCAAAAAACTTTCCAAAAGTACCTGGTGGTCCAGCGGGGTCCCGGGAGCGATCTCCCACTCTCGGGCCTTCGGCTGCCACTAATCAAAATGGTGCCGATGGCCCTTTGCCATTACCATGTGACAGGGGCTATCAGTGCCATTGGCCGGCCCCTATCACAAGGTAGGAGCAATGGATGATGGCCCGCACCCTGACGTATATGGTCTGGGGTATAGACTTATTCCTTATTTATTTATTTATTTATTTTATTGTCTGATATGCAGATATTAGGGAAAAAGCACAGGACTGCTTCTATGGCCATGTCCAAAAGCAAAGCACGTTCAAGCAGTATTGTCTGAATTATCATGAAGGCTATTCTTCTCGTAAAAAATGTTGTTAGCGGTAATTTTGTTATGGGTTTAACAGTTTGGTTTTGATTGTAAATATTACTACTCTTAACATAAGGCTTGGAGGTAACCTGCATGGAGCGTCAGTTACCAAAACATAAGGGTAACCACAGAGTGGCAGTTACTACCATAAGAATCTTGCTGGGCAGACTGGATGGACATTACTATGCTACTATAATTTTTTTGGAAAACAACAAGAATGATACAGAAAAAAAACCAGAAAGTTAATAAATAGATGAATTACATAAATAAATATATAATCAAAATGGGTAATAACAGATTACAAATGTAATATCAATAAAAGCATAAATACAATAAAAAATAAAACATAAAATTAGCATAGTGATGGATCCAATACACCTGACATGGCCATATTTCAACAAAGTGTTTGCATCAGGGATGATTATAAAATGATCATCCTTAGTCTCTATCAAGAAATCATTAAAATCACAAACCTAAAAACTAAAATACATTAATATGTGTAAAAAAAAACATGTAGAGAGAGCACATTTCTAATAAGGCTGATTTTGTTTGCTTTTTTGTGGTTCTACAGACGTGTGTGCACTTAGTTTTTTTTTTAATGTTTTTGTTTTTTTAATTATTTGTCTTCTTAAAATAACCATTTTAAATAATATGTGGTTAAAAGTTTTTTTTGTGTTTTATTTGTTCCTTTCATTTCCCTATTCCCTTGTTCTCCTCTTTCCTCTTTCGCTTATGCTTTCCATTTTCTCCTTCTTTTCTCCCTTCCCCTAGTTCATTCTTCCCTAATTCTTAGTCCTCCTATGTCCCCCTGTTTTTCCTCTTTTCCCCTCTCCCTCCACTCCACTCTTTGCCTTTCCTTTCATTCTCCCCTTTTTTCCCCTTCCCCCTCATTTGTGTATATTTCTTGTCAGCTCTGATGTTTATATTTTATTAATTATTTTAATTTTATTATCTTTTAGGAGGGAAGAATATAAATTTTACTATCTCTGGTGCTTTCTATGGGGCCTTGGTGTTTTTTCACACAGATAGTATATTACTATTTTTTCATTTTTTTCTTGCTATACTTTTTTATATATCAATTTTGAATGCATTTTATTACATTTTACTGTTTAGGTTTGTGATTTTAAATCTAATTTATGGCCAGTGGTCAGCCTCTTCTCTGCTTAGCTAGGAGGTATACTTCACTTCTAGACAGAGATCTAGAACTAGACAGAGATCTGATCAAAGACATTATAAAGATGGGAAAGAAGGAAGAAGTGTTGATTGTTGGTGACTTTAATCTGCTGGACGTGGACTGGAGAATCCCTTCTGCAGAATCTGACAGAAGTAGAGAGATGCTCTGCAAGGCACTCTGTTCAAACAAATGGTAATGGAACCCACGAGGGAGGGAGTTATAGTTGACCTAGTGCTCAGTAATGGGGCTAATGTCTCTAATGTCTGGGTGGGTGCCCTCCTCAGCACCAGTGATCATCAAACAGTATGGTTTGATGTTGCAAATAGGATCTAGAGAAGTGTCATAATGACCTGAGTTTTGAACTTCAAAAAAACAGACTTTGTAGAAATGGGGAAATATCTGGAGGCAGAACTTGAACTGGGAGAAAATGGGAGAGGTCAAACAATAGTGGGCCAAACTAAAAGGAGCAATTACAAAAGATCAAATCTATATGTTAGAAAAGTAAAAAAATGTAAGAGAAATAAGAATCCAACCTGGTTCACAAAGGACTTGGCTGATGTAATAAAAGCAAAAAAAGCAGTGTTTAAATATAAAGAATCCCAAAAAGTGGAACACAGGGAGAATTATCTGGCAAAACTGAGGGAGATGAAAAAGTAATCAAGAAAGCAAAAAGTCAGGGAGAGTAAAGGATTGCCAAGGAGATAAAGCAAGGTGACAAAACATTTTTCAGATATATCAGAGAAAGGAGAAAGGTACATAGTGGTATAGTGAAATTGAAAGGGGATAAGGATCAATGGGTGGAGAGAGATGATGAATTAGCAGAAATATTAAACAAATACTTCAGTTCAGTATTCACTAAGGAAGACCCTGGAGAAGGACTGTCACTTGTTATCAAGACTGTTGAAAGGGGTGGAGTAGATGACACTCCATTTACAGAAGATAATGTATGGGAAGAGCTAAGAAAACTGAAAGTGGACAAAACCATGGGGTCTGATGAGGTTCACCCCAGAATACTGAGGGAACTCAGAGGTGTTCTGGCGGGTCCACTGTGTGACCTGTGTTATGGTCGCCGGCCGCGGCGGTCCACGGTCGGGACCGACTGTCATGGCCACCGGTCGCGGCAGACCACGACTGGGGCAAAAGCCTACCCGCGGGTTCAGGCAGTCTCTCAGACTCCAGCGGGCGCATGCAGTCCTCTCCCGTGCTTCCCTCACGGCCGTTGCCTCTGACAGTGTCCGGCCACATGGCTCCTTTCTGGCTGGGTTGACTCCGCCCCCCTCTGGGGCTGACTAGGGCCACGCGAGCACGGCTGCAAGCTAAATTTAAAAGAACCATGACAGGAAGTTGTTGTGGTTCCTCCCTTGGACTCTTTCCTGTTACTTTGGTATTTAAGGCAAGGTCTGCTCCTCAGACCTTGCCTTGGTATTGAGGCTTCCTGGTGTGTCAAGTTTTGAGATCGGAGTTCCTTGGTTCCTCCAACCGAGCCTGTTGTTCCCGCTTCTGCTTTTCTTCTTCCTTGGATTGATTCTTGTGGCGTTGACTCTGGACCGGTTTCCGACCTCTCTCCTGGCATTGACTCTGGACCAGCTTCCGACCATTCACCTATTGGAACTACAGGACCTGCTTTTGACCACTTAGCGGCTGTAACTACTGGACGGACTTACAACCTGCTGGAGGCGCCAGTGGTCTGGAGACTACGACCCACAGGAGGCGCCTGCATCCAGACCAACCCTCCGTCCTCTGTGATTCACCTAAGTCCAAGCGGTCCTGGTCCCTACAGGCTCCTCCTGGGGGACCAAGGATTCCCAGTGGTGAAGCATCTCTTCAACTTCTGCAGTGACAGGCCTCGCCTTCTGACAAGAGGGGTCTACGAGGGTTCACTCTCTCTGAAGTAGCCCTTACCCTTCCTCGGACTAAGGGTCCACTTCCAGGTTCATAACAACCTGCTCATTAGATCCCTGGAAAAGGGTGTAGTGCCTAATGACTGGAGAAGTGAGGTGGTGGTCTCACTTCACAAGAGTGGAAGCAGAGAAGAGGCTGGAAACTACAGGCCAGATAGCATTACCTCGGTAGTGGGAAAATTAATGGAGACTCTGCTGAAGGAAAGGATAGTGAACTATCTACAATCCAGTAGGTTACTAGATCAGAAGCAGCATGTATTCAGCAGGGGAAGGTACTGTCACATGAATCTAATTGATTTCTTTGATTGGGTGACTAGAGAACTGGATTAGGGAAGAGCGCTCAATGTAATTTACTTGGATTTTAGTAAAACTTTTGATACGGACCCACATAGAAGACTCACGAACAAAATGAGAAGCTTAGGAGTGAGCTCCAAGGTGTTGGCATGGATTACAAACTAGTTGATGGATAGAAGACAATGGGTGATGGTAAATGGAACCTACTCTGAAGAGAGAATGGTGTTAAGTGGAGTGCCACAGGGATCGATGTTGGGACCGGTTCTGTTAAACATCTTCGTGAGTGACATTGCAGAAGGGATAGAAGGTAAAGTTTGTCTGTTTGTGGATGATACTAAGATCTGCAACAGAGTGGACACGCCAGAAGGAGTACAGAGAATGAGACGGGATTTAAGGAAGCTGGAAGAGTGGTCGAAGATATGGCAGCTGGGATTCAATGCCAAGAAATGCAGAGTCATGCATCTGGGGTGTGGTAATCTGAAAGAACTGTATGCATTGGGGGGGGGGGGGGGGGGTGAAGGGCTGATGTGCATGGAGCACGAGAAAGACCTTGGGGTGATAGTATCTAACGACCTGAAGTTAACAAAGCAGTGTGATATGGCGATAGCCAAAGCCAGAAGAATGCTGGGCTGCATAGAAAGAGGAATATCTATTCCCTGTACGTACCAGGATCAGTCCAGGACACCTGGGTTGTGACTCCGCACCAGTAGGTGGAGACAGAGCAAAACTTGTGGGCGGAGCCATATATAAGCCCCTGTGCCAGTCACAGCCCCTCAGTCTTACTCTGTCTCCAGTAGGTGGTGCAGGTCTAGTCACAGCCTCTGCGTGCCTGACGACTGTTAGTTAGTTAGTCGGGGGCATTGTGGTTTTACTGATTTCGGTTTCTTGGTTTTTGGTTTAAAAAAAAAAAAAAAAATTGAGAAGAAGAAATTCAAGGTGAGATGTGAAAAGAGGAAGCTGTCCGCCCTGCCTCCCAGGGGGGTGGGAAGGTTCTGAGGGGACCATCCCCCCCTGGTTGAGGCCGCTGCTGAGGGTTGAGGACCCGGCCTACCACAGGCAGCAGCGTAGGGGGTGACACCGGGGAGCCCGGTTCACTCACCCCCCACAGAAGCAGGAGACCCAGGACTCTGGACAGCGGCAGGACTCTGAACAGCGGCAGGTTTGCGTAAAAAAAAAAAAAAAAAAAAAATTGTACTTTTATTTTCTTGTGCGGCTCCTCGTCTATTCACCGGTGGGGAAGTTTTCTCGGCTCGGCGAGGGGCGGGGAGTGTTTTCGGCGGTAGGATTTAATTCTTGTACTTTCGGGTCTGTTAGTCCGCCGTCCGTTCCGCCGCGACCGCTTGGTTGCCGAGGGGCATGGTTTGGCGCGCGCGCGCGGCTCTCACAAGAGGGGATTTTCTATGCCTGCGTCCCGGTCGGAAGGGTCCGTCCAGGACAGACGGGGGGGGGGGGCCGATTCCGATCGGCACGACCACCGTCGCTCATTTTTGGCCGCTTCAGTCTTGCCGGCTGACCCCTTCCCGCTCGGCGCGGGAGCGGCGGCCATTTTGTGGTCAGCCCGCGCTTTTGAGCGCGAACCGGCAGGGTTTTCCCGACTTGCCTCCCGCGTAGACTCTTCAACAAAGGTCCTCGGGGGGTCCTCCGGGGGTGCTGAGGCCCCGGCTGAGGCTGGCGGGGTTGGGACCTCCTCGCCTTCGGGGTCCTCGTTTGTTTTTTGTTTTTTGTTTTTGTTTCGGACGCTTTCGCGCTCCTACTGCGCAGGGTTCTCAATTAAGGGTCGCAGGCGCATAGCGGACCATGGCCACCCTAAGGGGGATGGCCCACGGAAACAGAAACCCGGGTCCTTGTTTTCGGCCGTTTTCGCGCTCCTACGGCGCATGGTACTCAAGTACAAGGGCCGCAGCCGCACGAAGAGGCATGGCTACCCAAAGGGGGATGGTCCATGGAAGAAGATATCCCGGGAGGGCCCAGACTTCTCCCCGGCTCCAGCAACGGAATGGCGACCACCGGGTACGGTCCCGTAAGATGCGGAGTCTGAGTTCCCCTCACAGGATGAGGTTGTTCCGCCCGGAGAGCCCCTGGGGGGGGGGCCGATGGAGCGTTCGGGGACAGTTTTGCCCTGGCTGGCTGGACAAACCATCACAAATCCGGCTATCCTCAACGACCTAGGGGTAGAAGCCCCACCGGCAGTTTCTCGACCTGGTGCGAACGTGGACCCAGTCCTGCTAGTGCTCACTGGTCCTGCAGTGACTTTCACATTCCATTCCTCGGCGTCAGACATTTCTTTCCGGAATGGGATACTATGGAGCTGGGTCTGAAGGGGACCAAGGCAAAGGACAAGCTTTATCCACTGACAGAGGACGCTCTGGAACTCCTACGGTTTTCGGCTTCTGAAGGTAGTTTCGGCGGTGTCGGTAGTAACACAGAGGTTTTTCTTCGAAGTTGCAGCGTTGAGGGGTCCGGGCTGCCATCTGTGGTAACTACGCCAGGCGGGCTAGTTTGCACTGGGCCCAAGTTCTACAGGCGAAGGCAGGTTTTTCAGTTCACGAGGCCACGCAGGCGGATCGACTGCAGGCTGCCATCGCTTATTGTGCGGATGCTCTCTATACTTTACGGCGTACTTCGGCTAGTTCATGGTCGCGGTTGTTTTCGGCCCGCCGATTGCTTGTACTTCGCTTTTGGCAGCGGATGGATCCTCCGAGGCTCTCCTTGAGGCACGGCTTTTCAGGGGAAAAGCTGTTATTCAGTTAGGAGTTGACAAGTTGAGGCTTTCCTTTGGTGGGAACCGGATTTGCAAGCTCCCAGACGACAGGTCCAGAACTCGGTCATTCTATTCTGCTAGGTTCCGTTTTCAAAGGTAGCAAAATAACTCGTCCCCAGGGGTCCTCTGGGCCTTCTTATCGTTCGACGTCTTCACTGGTCTCTTCGTGTTCACAGTCCTTCCAGGGGGAAGCGTTCCGACAGACAGAGAGGATCTCCGTCTGACGCGGGGTACGGGGCTTCGCACTGAGATTCTGCTGGTCCATGCCTTAAGGCAGCCTCAGTCCTTCGTTCCAAACGTAGTGGCGACGTTGGTTTTTTGTTTCGCAGAATGGGCCAAAATAACGTCCGACCAGTGGGTCCTCAACGTATTGATGAACAGTTCCGAGTTGGAACCTTTCTTCGCGTTTTCTCCCTTCAAAATGGAGTCGATTCGGTCGGTAATTGCTGCGGGGCGGCCCGGCGAGTTTTCTGGCCTCCCTGGATTTCGCGAAGGCGTATCATTACATAGGCTTTCAGCCGTCGTTCCTGCTCTTCATCAGGTTCTGCGTTTTAGGACGGCACTGCCAGTTACAAGCGCTCCTGGTTGGTCTCGCGACGGCCCCCGCACGTTCACAAAGGTGATGGTCGTGGTGACGACGCGGCTGCGCCAGTATTATCTCCTGGTCCATCCGTTCCTGGACGGTTGGTGGATTCGGGCGAAGCCCGAGGATCAATGTCTGTTGTCAGTTGGCCAGGGTCTTCTACCTTGGCAGTCCCTAGGATGGGTGGTCAACTTCAACAAGAGTCATCGGACACCCTCGCGGACCTTGGAATTTCTGGGAGCCGTTGTCGACACGTCGCAGGGCTAGGTGTCCCTGTCACACGAATGGAGATACGAGCTGCCAGCTCAAGTACGGCGCTTCTTGTTTTGCGACTGCCTTGCGGTCCGGGGTTATATGGCTTCCACGCCTGCGCTGGTTTCCTGGGCGCTCGCTCATCTGCGGCCTTTTACCATCATCCTTACTATCTTGCTGGGCGCCGGTTTCCGAGGAGTTCCACTTACCACTTCCAGTAGGGGGCCTCACGAGGTCCAGCCTGCTCTCGTGGCTGGATTCCAGTCATCTGTCCTCTTGAGTGTCTCTTCTGGTGCCAAATTGGACGGTGGTGACCGCGGATGCCAGCCTCTCCGCTCAGGGAGCGGTCTGCCTAGGGAGCTCGGTCCAAGGCCTATGGTCAGTGTCGCTAGCCCAGTGGTCTATCAACAGACTAGAGACCAGAGCGGTCTGTTGGGCTCTGCAAGCCTTCCTACCGGTAGTGCGGGGAAAGGCGGTCCGAGTGTTTTCGGACAACGCGACCACCGTGACCTACATCAACCGCCAAGGCGGGACAAGGAGCCCACAGGTGGCGGAGGAGGCTCAGCGCTTAATGGTCTGTTCAGGACTCCATCTCAGCCACATAGCAGCCTCTCACAGTACAGGAGTCGACAACGTTTAGGCGGATTTTTCTCAGCCGGCATCGCCTGGATCCCGGTGAGTGGGAACTGGCGGTCGAAGCGTTGCCTCTCATTTGCGAGAATTGGGGAGTGCCCCACATGGATTTGATGGACACGTGGCACAACGCGAAGGCTCAGCGATGTTTCAGTCTAAGTCGAGATAAGGGGGCGGAAGGCGTCGATGCTTTGGCGCTTCCCGGGCCGACAGATGTTCTGCTGTACGTGGTTTCTCCCGTGGCCGATGATCGGCAAAATTCGGTGGCGCATAGAGTTGCACCCAGCCAACGTGCTCCCGGTGGCACCGGAGTTGCCGCGCCGGCCGTGGTTCGCAGACCTCGTCCAGCTCACAGTGGCGGTACCCCTTCAGCTCCAGGGGATGGCGGGTCTACTCCATTAGGGCCCCGTCTTTTTGGAGACTGCGGATCACTTCTGCCTTGCGACATGGTTTTGAGAGGACTCGGCTGAAGAGAAAAGTTTACTCAGCTGCGGTGGTAGCCACGTTGCTACGTTCCAGGACACAGGCGACGACCCTGGCTTATGTCCGTGTCTGGGTGGATTGGAGGAATGGTGCGTGCAGCGTGGGGTGGTCCCTACTGCGGCTTCTAGCGTTCCTCCAGGCAGGTCTTGCCAAAGGTAAGATCTGGCTTGTAGTTCCCTACGGGTCCAAGTGTCGGCGATTGGTTGTTTGCGAGGTAAGGTCCGTGGTACTTCCCTGACTCTTCACCCGGATATCTCCCGTTTCCTTCGGGGAGCTAAGCACCTTTTGTCCTCCATTGCGTCTCCCCTGTCCGGCTTGGAACCTCCATTCCGTTCTCTCCGCTTATGCGCGGCGCTGTTTGAACCCTTGAAACGCTTAACTATTCAGGTTCTCACGTCCAAGACGGTGTTCTTGGTGGCGATTACTTCGGCACGGCGTGCTTTGGAGTTACGGGCTTTGTCCTGTAGGGAACCCTTCTTGTATATTTCCGATTCCGGAGTTTATTTGCGGACGGTTCCTTCCTTCCTGCCGAAAGGGGTGTCGGTTTTTTCCATGTTTTTTAATTGAGCTATCCGCTTTTGCGGTCGGGGAGCCCTCTGATCCAGTAGCGAGGGACTTACGGAAGCTTGCCGTGCGAAGATCCCCCCTTCGTTGTCTGGA